>NW_028188619.1:614881-881831 GCF_978046115.1 Saccoglossus kowalevskii | reverse complement strand
GCAATTTGCCACAACTTTTCAGTACTTTTCCACACTTTTCAGTACTTTGCCACGACTTTGCCACTACTTTTCAGTACTTTGCCACACTTTTCAGTACTTTGCCACAACTTTTCAGTACTTTGCCACACTTTTCAGTACTTTGCCACGACTTTGCAGCACTTTGCCACACTTTTCAGCACTTTGCCACAACTTTTCAGTACTTTGCCACACTTCTCAGCACCTTGCCACAACTTTTCAGTACTTTGCCACACTTTTCAGTACTTTGCCACGACTTTGCAGCACTTTGCCACTCTCTTCAGTACTTTGCCACGACTTTGCCACAACTCTTCAGTACTTTGCCACGACTTTTCAGCACTTCGCCACAACTTTTCAGTACTTTGCCACACTTTTCAGTACTTTGCCACGACTTTGCCACGACTTTTCAGTACTTTGCCACTACTTTTCAGAACTTTGCCACAACTTTTCAGTACTTTGCCAAACTTTTCAGTACGTTGCTACACTTTTAAGCACTTTGCCACAACTTTTCAGTACTTTGCCACACTTTTCAGTACTTTGCCACACTTTTCAGTACTTTGCCACGACTTTGCAGCACTTTGCCACACTTTTCAGCACTTTGCCACAAATTTTCAGTACTTTGCCACACTTTTCAGCACTTTGCCACAACTTTTCAGTACTTTGCCACACTTTTCAGTACGTTGCCACGACTTTGCCACGACTTTTCAGTACTTTGCCACACTTTTCAGCACTTTGCCACAAATTTTCAGTACTTTGCCACACTTTTCAGCACTTTGCCACAACTTTTCAGTACTTTGCCACACTTTTCAGTACTTTGCCACGACTTTGCAGCACTTTGCCACTCTTTTCCGTACTTTGCCACGACTTTGCCACAACTTTTCAGTACTTTGCCACACTTTTCAGTACTTTGCCACGACTTTTCAGCACTTCGCCACAACTTTTCAGTACTTTGCCACACTTTTCATTACTTTGCCACGACTTTGCCACAACTTTTCAGTACTTTACCACACTTTTCAGTACTTTGCCAAGACTTAGCCACAACTTTACAGTACTTTGCCACACTTTTCAGTACTTTGCCACAGCTTTTCAGTACATTGACACTAATTTTCAGCACTTAGCCACAACTTTACAGTACTTTGCCACAATTTTTAACACTTTGCCATTACTTTTCAGCACTTTGCCACAAGTTTCCAGTACTTTGCCAAACTTTTCAGTACTTTGCCACTACTTTTCAGCACTTTGCCACACTTTTCAAGACTTTGCCACGACTTTTCAGCACTTTGCCACAACTTTTCAGTACTTTGCCACACTTTTCAGTACTTTGCCACGACTTTGCCACTACTTTTCAGTACTTTGCCACACTTTTCAGTACTTTGCCACAACTTTTCAGTACTTTGCCACACTTTTCAGTACTTTACCACGACTTTTCAGTACTTTGCCACACTTTTCAGCATTTGCCACTACTTTTCAGCACTTTGCCACAACTTTTCATTACTTTGCCACTCTTTTCAGTACTTTGCCACGACATTTCAGCACTTTGCCACAACTTTTCAGTACTTTGCCACACTTTTCAGTACTTTGCCACGACTTTGCCACTACTTTTCAGTACTTTGCCACACTTTTCAGTACTTTGCCACAACTTTTCAGTACTTTGCCACACTTTTCAGCACCTTGCCAGAACTTTTCAGTACTTTGCCACACTTTTCAGTACTTTGCCACGACTTTGCAGCACTTTGCCACTCTTTTCAGTACTTTGCCACGACTTTGCCACAACTCTTCAGTACTTTGCCACACTTTTCAGTACTTTGCCACGACTTTTCAGCACTTCGCCACAACTTTTCAGTACTTTGCCACACTTTTCAGTACTTTGCCACGACTTTGCCACGACTTTTCAGTACTTTGCCACTACTTTTCAGCACTTTGCCACAACTTTTCAGTACTTTGCCACACTTTTCAGCGCTTTGCCACAACTTGTCAGTACTTTGCCACACTTTTCAGTACTTTGCCACACTTTTCAGTACTTTGCCACACTTTTCAGTACTTTGCCACGACTTTTCAGCACTTCGCCACAACTTTTCAGTACTTTGCCACACTTTTCAGTACTTTGCCACGACTTTGCAGCACTTTGCCACTCTCTTCAGTACTTTGCCACGACTTTGCCACAACTCTTCAGTACTTTGCCACGACTTTTCAGCACTTCGCCACAACTTTTCAGTTCTTTGCCACACTTTTCAGTACTTTGCCACGACTTTGCCACGACTTTTCAGTACTTTGCCACTACTTTTCAGAACTTTGCCACAACTTTTCAGTACTTTGCCAAACTTTTCAGTACGTTGCTACACTTTTCAGCACTTTGCCACAACTTTTCAGTACTTTGCCACACTTTTCAGTACTTTGCCACACTTTTCAGTACTTTGCCACGACTTTGCAGCACTTTGCCACACTTTTCAGCACTTTGCCACAAATTTTCAGTACTTTGCCACACTTTTCAGCACTTTGCCACAACTTTTCAGTACTTTGCCACACTTTTCAGTACGTTGCCACGACTTTGCCACGACTTTTCAGTACTTTGCCACACTTTTCAGCACTTTGCCACAAATTTTCAGTACTTTGCCACACTTTTCAGCACTTTGCCACAACTTTTCAGTACTTTGCCACACTTTTCAGTACTTTGCCACGACATTGCAGCACTTTGCCACTCTTTTCCGTACTTTGCCACGACTTTGCCACAACTTTTCAGTACTTTGCCACACTTTTCAGTACTTTGCCACGACTTTTCAGCACTTCGCCACAACTTTTCAGTACTTTGCCACACTTTTCATTACTTTGCCACGACTTTGCCACAACTTTTCAGTACTTTACCACACTTTTCAGTACTTTGCCAAGACTTAGCCACAACTTTACAGTACTTTGCCACACTTTTCAGTACTTTGCCACAGCTTTTCAGTACATTGACACTAATTTTCAGCACTTATCCACAACTTTACAGTACTTTGCCACAATTTTTAACACTTTGCCATTACTTTTCAGCACTTTGCCACAAGTTTCCAGTACTTTGCCAAACTTTTCAGTACTTTGCCACTACTTTTCAGCACTTTGCCACACTTTTCAAGACTTTGCCACGACTTTTCAGCACTTTGCCACAACTTTTCAGTACTTTGCCACACTTTTCAGTACTTTGCCACGACTTTGCCACTACTTTTCAGTACTTTGCCACACTTTTCAGTACTTTGCCACAACTTTTCAGTACTTTGCCACACTTTTCAGTACTTTACCACGACTTTTCAGTACTTTGCCACACTTTTCAGCATTTGCCACTACTTTTCAGCACTTTGCCACAACTTTTCACTACTTTGCCACTCTTTTCAGTACTTTGCCACGACATTTCAGCACTTTGCCACAACTTTTCAGTACTTTGCCACACTTTTCAGTACTTTGCCACGACTTTGCCACTACTTTTCAGTACTTTGCCACACTTTTCAGTACTTTGCCACAACTTTTCAGTACTTTGCCACACTTTTCAGTACTTTACCACGACTTTTCAGTACTTTGCCACACTTTTCAGCATTTGCCACTACTTTTCAGCACTTTGCCACAACTTTTCAGTACTTTGCCACTCTTTTCAGTACTTTGCCACGACTTTTCAGCACTTCGCCACAACTTTTCAGTACTTTGCCACACATTTCAGTACTTCGCCACGACTTTGCCACGACTTTTCAGTACTTTGCCACACTTTTCAGCACTTTGCCACAAATTTTCAGTACTTTGCCACACTTTTCAGCACTTTGCCACAACTTTTCAGTACTTTGCCACACTTTTCAGTACTTTGCCACGACTTTGCAGCACTTTGCCACTCTTTTCCGTACTTTGCCACGACTTTGCCACAACTTTTCAGTACTTTGCCACACTTTTCAGTACTTTGCCACGACTTTTCAGCACTTCGCCACAACTTTTCAGTACTTTGCCACACTTTTCATTACTTTGCCACGACTTTGCCACAACTTTTCAGTACTTTACCACACTTTTCAGTACTTTGCCAAGACTTAGCCACAACTTTACAGTACTTTGCCACACTTTTCAGTACTTTGCCACAGCTTTTCAGTACTTTGACACTAATTTTCAGCACTTAGCCACAACTTTACAGTACTTTGCCTCAATTTTTAGCACTTTGCCATTACTTTTCAGCACTTTGCCACAAGTTTCCAGTACTTTGCCAAACTTTTCAGTACTTTGCCACTACTTTTCAGCACTTTGCCACACTTTTCAAGACTTTGCCACGACTTTTCAGCACTTTGCCACAACTTTTCAGTACTTTGCCAAACTTTTCATTACGTTGCTACACTTTTCAGCACTTTGCCACAACTTTTCAGTACTTTGCCACACTTTTCGTACTTTGCCACACTTTTCAGTACTTTGCCACGACTTTGCAGCACCTGGCCACACTTTTCAGCACTTTGCCACAAATTTTCAGTACTTTGCCACACTTTTCAGCACTTTGCCACAAATTTTCAGTACTTTGCCACACTTTTCAGCACTTTGCCACAACTTTTCAGTACTTTGCCACACTTTTCAGTACTTTGCCTCGACTTTGCAGCACTTTGCCACTCTTTTCCGTACTTTGCCACGACTTTGCCACAACTTTTCAGTACTTTGCCACACTTTTCAGTACTTTACCACGACTTTTCAGCACTTCGCCACAACTTTTCAGTACTTTGCCACACTTTTCAGTACTTTGCCACGACTTTGCCACAACTTTTCAGTACTTTACCACACTTTTCAGTACTTTGCCAAGACTTTGCTACAACTGTTCAGTACTTTGCCACACTTTTCAGCACTTTGCCACAACTTTTCAGTACTTTGCCACACTTTTCAGCACTTTGCCACAAGTTTCCTGTACTTTGCCAAACTTTTCAGTACTTTGCCACTACTTTTCAGCACTTTGCCACACATTTCAAGACTTTGCCACGACTTTTCAGCACTTTGACACAACTTTTCAGTACTTTGCCACACTTTTCAGTACTTTGCCACGACTTTGCCACTACTTTTCAGTACTTTGCCACACTTTTCAGTACTTTGCCACAACTTTTCAGTACTTTGCCACACTTTTCAGTACTTTACCACGACTTTTCAGTACTTTGCCACACTTTTCAGCATTTGCCACTACTTTTCAGCACTTTGCCACAACTTTTCACTACTTTGCCACTCTTTTCAGTACTTTGCCACGACTTTTCAGCACTTCGCCACAACTTTTCAGTACTTTGCCACACTTTTCATTACTTCGCCACGACTTTGCCACAACTTTTCAGTACTTTGCCACTCTTTTCAGTACTTTGCCACGACTTTGCCACAACTTTTCTGTACTTGCCACACTTTTCAGTACTTTGCCACACTTTTCAGTACTTTGCCACAATTTTTCAGTACTTTGCCACACTTTTCAGTACTTTACCACGACTTTTCAGTACTTTGCCACACTTTTCAGCACTTTGCCACTACTTTTCAGCATTTTGCCACAACTTTTCAGTACTTTGCCACTCTTTTCAGTACTTTGCCACGACTTTGCCACAACTTTGCCACAACTTTTCAGTACTTTGCCACACTTTTCAGTACTTTGCCACGACTTTGCCACTACTTTTCAGTACTTTGCCACACTTTTCAGTACTTTGCCACAACTTTTCAGTACTTTGCCACACTTTTCAGTACTTTACCACGACTTTTCAGTACTTTGCCACACTTTTCAGCATTTGCCACTACTTTTCAGCACTTTGCCACAACTTTTCACTACTTTGCCACTCTTTTCAGTACTTTGCCACGACATTTCAGCACTTTGCCACAACTTTTCAGTACTTTGCCACACTTTTCAGTACTTTGCCACGACTTTGCCACTACTTTTCAGTACTTTGCCACACTTTTCAGTACTTTGCCACAACTTTTCAGTACTTTGCCACACTTTTCAGCACCTTGCCAGAACTTTTCAGTACTTTGCCACACTTTTCAGTACTTTGCCACGACTTTGCAGCACTTTGCCACTCTTTTCAGTACTTTGCCACGACTTTGCCACAACTCTTCAGTACTTTGCCACACTTTTCAGTACTTTGCCACGACTTTTCAGCACTTCGCCACAACTTTTCAGTACTTTGCCACACTTTTCAGTACTTTGCCACGACTTTGCCACGACTTTTCAGTACTTTGCCACTACTTTTCAGCACTTTGCCACAACTTTTCAGTACTTTGCCACACTTTTCAGTACTTTGCCACGACTTTGCAGCACTTTGCCACTCTTTTCCGTACTTTGCCACGACTTTGCCACAACTTTTCAGTACTTTGCCACACTTTTCAGTACTTTGCCACGACTTTTCAGCACTTCGCCACAACTTTTCAGTACTTTGCCACACTTTTCATTACTTTGCCACGACTTTGCCACAACTTTTCAGTACTTTACCACACTTTTCAGTACTTTGCCAAGACTTAGCCACAACTTTACAGTACTTTGCCACACTTTTCAGTACTTTGCCACAGCTTTTCAGTACTTTGACACTAATTTTCAGCACTTAGCCACAACTTTACAGTAATTTGCCTCAATTTTTAGCACTTTGCCATTACTTTTCAGCACTTTGCCACAAGTTTCCAGTACTTTGCCAAACTTTTCAGTACTTTGCCACTACTTTTCAGCACTTTGCCACACTTTTCAAGACTTTGCCACGACTTTTCAGCACTTTGCCACAACTTTTCAGTACTTTGCCAAACTTTTCATTACGTTGCTACACTTTTCAGCACTTTGCCACAACTTTTCAGTACTTTGCCACACTTTTCGTACTTTGCCACACTTTTCAGTACTTTGCCACGACTTTGCAGCACCTGGCCACACTTTTCAGCACTTTGCCACAAATTTTCAGTACTTTGCCACACTTTTCAGCACTTTGCCACAAATTTTCAGTACTTTGCCACACTTTTCAGCACTTTGCCACAACTTTTCAGTACTTTGCCACACTTTTCAGTACTTTGCCACGACTTTGCAGCACTTTGCCACTCTTTTCCGTACTTTGCCACGACTTTGCCACAACTTTTCAGTACTTTGCCACACTTTTCAGTACTTTACCACGACTTTTCAGCACTTCGCCACAACTTTTCAGTACTTTGCCACACTTTTCAGTACTTTGCCACGACTTTGCCACAACTTTTCAGTACTTTACCACACTTTTCAGTACTTTGCCAAGACTTTGCTACAACTGTTCAGTACTTTGCCACACTTTTCAGCACTTTGCCACAACTTTTCAGTACTTTGCCACACTTTTCAGCACTTTGCCACAAGTTTCCTGTACTTTGCCAAACTTTTCAGTACTTTGCCACTACTTTTCAGCACTTTGCCACACATTTCAAGACTTTGCCACGACTTTTCAGCACTTTGACACAACTTTTCAGTACTTTGCCACACTTTTCAGTACTTTGCCACGACTTTGCCACTACTTTTCAGTACTTTGCCACACTTTTCAGTACTTTGCCACAACTTTTCAGTACTTTGCCACACTTTTCAGTACTTTACCACGACTTTTCAGTACTTTGCCACACTTTTCAGCATTTGCCACTACTTTTCAGCACTTTGCCACAACTTTTCACTACTTTGCCACTCTTTTCAGTACTTTGCCACGACTTTTCAGCACTTCGCCACAACTTTTCAGTACTTTGCCACACTTTTCATTACTTCGCCACGACTTTGCCACAACTTTTCAGTACTTTGCCACTCTTTTCAGTACTTTGCCACGACTTTGCCACAACTTTTCTGTACTTGCCACACTTTTCAGTACTTTGCCACACTTTTCAGTACTTTGCCACAATTTTTCAGTACTTTGCCACACTTTTCAGTACTTTACCACGACTTTTCAGTACTTTGCCACACTTTTCAGCACTTTGCCACTACTTTTCAGCATTTTGCCACAACTTTTCAGTACTTTGCCACTCTTTTCAGTACTTTGCCACGACTTTGCCACAACTTTGCCACAACTTTTCAGTACTTTGCCACACTTTTCAGTACTTTGCCACGACTTTGCCACTACTTTTCAGTACTTTGCCACACTTTTCAGTACTTTGCCACAACTTTTCAGTACTTTGCCACACTTTTCAGTACTTTACCACGACTTTTCAGTACTTTGCCACACTTTTCAGCATTTGCCACTACTTTTCAGCACTTTGCCACAACTTTTCACTACTTTGCCACTATTTTCAGTACTTTGCCACGACATTTCAGCACTTTGCCACAACTTTTCAGTACTTTGCCACACTTTTCAGTACTTTGCCACGACTTTGCCACTACTTTTCAGTACTTTGCCACACTATTCAGTACTTTGCCACAACTTTTCAGTACTTTGCCACACTTTTCAGCACCTTGCCAGAACTTTTCAGTACTTTGCCACACTTTTCAGTACTTTGCCACGACTTTGCAGCACTTTGCCACTCTTTTCAGTACTTTGCCACGACTTTGCCACAACTCTTCAGTACTTTGCCACAGTTTTCAGTACTTTGCCACGACTTTTCAGCACTTCGCCACAACTTTTCAGTACTTTGCCACACTTTTCAGTACTTTGCCACGACTTTGCCACGACTTTTCAGTACTTTGCCACTACTTTTCAGCACTTTGCCACAACTTTTCAGTACTTTGCCACACTTTTCAGCGCTTTGCCACAACTTGTCAGTGCTTTGCCACACTTTTCAGTACTTTGCCACACTTTTCAGTACTTTGCCACACTTTTCAGTACTTTGCCACGACTTTTCAGCACTTCGCCACAACTTTTCAGTACTTTGCCACACTTTTCAGTAATTTGCCACGACTTTGCAGCACTTTGCCACTCTCTTCAGTACTTTGCCACGACTTTGCCACAACTCTTCAGTACTTTGCCACGACTTTTCAGCACTTCGCCACAACTTTTCAGTTCTTTGCCACACTTTTCAGTACTTTGCCACGACTTTGCCACGACTTTTCAGTACTTTGCCACTACTTTTCAGAACTTTGCCACAACTTTTCAGTACTTTGCCAAACTTTTCAGTACGTTGCTACACTTTTCAGCACTTTGCCACAACTTTTCAGTACTTTGCCACACTTTTCAGTACTTTGCCACACTTTTCAGTACTTTGCCACGACTTTGCAGCACTTTGCCACACTTTTCAGCACTTTGCACAAATTTTCAGTACTTTGCCACACTTTTCAGCACTTTGCCACAACTTTTCAGTACTTTGCCACACTTTTCAGTACGTTGCCACGACTTTGCCACGACTTTTCAGTACTTTGCCACACTTTTCAGCACTTTGCCACAACTTTTCAGTACTTTGCCACACTTTTCAGTACTTTGCCACGACTTTGCAGCACTTTGCCACTCTTTTCCGTACTTTGCCACGACTTTGCCACAACTTTTCAGTACTTTGCCACACTTTTCAGTACTTTGCCACGACTTTTCAGCACTTCGCCACAACTTTTCAGTACTTTGCCACACTTTTCATTACTTTGCCACGACTTTGCCACATCTTTTCAGTACTTTACCACACTTTTCAGTACTTTGCCAAGACTTAGCCACAACTTTACAGTACTTTGCCACACTTTTCAGTACTTTGCCACAGCTTTTCAGTACATTGACACTAATTTTCAGCACTTAGCCACAACTTTACAGTACTTTGCCACAATTTTTAACACTTTGCCATTACTTTTCAGCACTTTGCCACAACTTTTCTGTACTTGCCACACTTTTCAGTACTTTGCCACACTTTTCAGTACTTTGCCACAATTTTTCAGTACTTTGCCACACTTTTCAGTACTTTACCACGACTTTTCAGTACTTTGCCACACTTTTCAGCACTTTGCCACTACTTTTCAGCATTTTGCCACAACTTTTCAGTACTTTGCCACTCTTTTCAGTACTTTGCCACGACTTTGCCACAACTTTGCCACAACTTTTCAGTACTTTGCCACACTTTTCAGTACTTTGCCACGACTTTGCCACTACTTTTCAGTACTTTGCCACACTTTTCAGTACTTTGCCACAACATTTCAGTACTTTGCCACACTTTTCAGTACTTTACCACGACTTTTCAGTACTTTGCCACACTTTTCAGCATTTGCCACTACTTTTCAGCACTTTGCCACAACTTTTCACTACTTTGCCACTCTTTTCAGTACTTTGCCACGACATTTCAGCACTTTGCCACAACTTTTCAGTACTTTGCCACACTTTTCAGTACTTTGCCACGACTTTGCCACTACTTTTCAGTACTTTGCCACACTTTTCAGTACTTTGCCACAACTTTTCAGTACTTTGCCACACTTTCAGCACCTTGCCAGAACTTTTCAGTACTTTGCCACACTTTTCAGTACTTTGCCACGACTTTGCAGCACTTTGCCACTCTTTTCAGTACTTTGCCACGACTTTGCCACAACTCTTCAGTACTTTGCCACACTTTTCAGTACTTTGCCACGACTTTTCAGCACTTCGCCACAACTTTTCAGTACTTTGCCACACTTTTCAGTACTTTGCCACGACTTTGCCACGACTTTTCAGTACTTTGCCACTACTTTTCAGTACTTTGCCACTACTTTTCAGAACTTTGCCACAACTTTTCAGTACTTTGCCAAACTTTTCAGTACGTTGCTACACTTTTCAGCACTTTGCCACAACTTTTCAGTACTTTGCCACACTTTTCAGTACTTTGCCACACTTTTCAGTACTTTGCCACGACTTTGCAGCACTTTGCCACACTTTTCAGCACTTTGCCACAAATTTTCAGTACTTTGCACACTTTTCAGCACTTTGCCACAACTTTTCAGTACTTTGCCACACTTTTCAGTACGTTGCCACGACTTTGCCACGACTTTTCAGTACTTTGCCACACTTTTCAGCACTTTGCCACAACTTTTCAGTACTTTGCCACACTTTTCAGTACTTTGCCACGACTTTGCAGCACTTTGCCACTCTTTTCCGTACTTTGCCACGACTTTGCCACAACTTTTCAGTACTTTGCCACACTTTTCAGTACTTTGCCACGACTTTTCAGCACTTCGCCACAACTTTTCAGTACTTTGCCACACTTTTCATTACTTTGCCACGACTTTGCCACATCTTTTCAGTACTTTACCACACTTTTCAGTACTTTGCCAAGACTTAGCCACAACTTTACAGTACTTTGCCACACTTTTCAGTACTTTGCCACAGCTTTTCAGTACATTGACACTAATTTTCAGCACTTAGCCACACTTTACAGTACTTTGCCACAATTTTTAACACTTTGCCATTACTTTTCAGCACTTTGCCACAACTTTTCTGTACTTGCCACACTTTTCAGTACTTTGCCACACTTTTCAGTACTTTGCCACAATTTTTCAGTACTTTGCCACACTTTTCAGTACTTTACCACGACTTTTCAGTACTTTGCCACACTTTTCAGCACTTTGCCACTACTTTTCAGCATTTTGCCACAACTTTTCAGTACTTTGCCACTCTTTTCAGTACTTTGCCACGACTTTGCCACAACTTTGCCACAACTTTTCAGTACTTTGCCACACTTTTCAGTACTTTGCCACGACTTTGCCACTACTTTTCAGTACTTTGCCACACTTTTCAGTACTTTGCCACAACTTTTCAGTACTTTGCCACACTTTTCAGTACTTTACCACGACTTTTCAGTACTTTGCCACACTTTTCAGCATTTGCCACTACTTTTCAGCACTTTGCCACAACTTTTCACTACTTTGCCACTCTTTTCAGTACTTTGCCACGACATTTCAGCACTTTGCCACAACTTTTCAGTACTTTGCCACACTTTTCAGTACTTTGCCACGACTTTGCCACTACTTTTCAGTACTTTGCCACACTTTTCAGTACTTTGCCACAACTTTTCAGTACTTTGCCACACTTTTCAGCACCTTGCCAGAACTTTTCAGTACTTTGCCACACTTTTCAGTACTTTGCCACGACTTTGCAGCACTTTGCCACTCTTTTCAGTACTTTGCCACGACTTTGCCACAACTCTTCAGTACTTTGCCACACTTTTCAGTACTTTGCCACGACTTTTCAGCACTTCGCCACAACTTTTCAGTACTTTGCCACACTTTTCAGTACTTTGCCACGACTTTGCCACGACTTTTCAGTACTTTGCCACTACTTTTCAGTACTTTGCCACTACTTTTCAGAACTTTGCCACAACTTTTCAGTACTTTGCCAAACTTTTCAGTACGTTGCTACACTTTTCAGCACTTTGCCACAACTTTTCAGTACTTTGCCACACTTTTCAGTACTTTGCCACACTTTTCAGTACTTTGCCACGACTTTGCAGCACTTTGCCACACTTTTCAGCACTTTGCCACAAATTTTCAGTACTTTGCCACACTTTTCAGCACTTTGCCACAACTTTTCAGTACTTTGCCACACTTTTCAGTACGTTGCCACGACTTTGCCACGACTTTTCAGTACTTTGCCACACTTTTCAGCACTTTGCCACAACTTTTCAGTACTTTGCCACACTTTTCAGTACTTTGCCACGACTTTGCAGCACTTTGCCACTCTTTTCCGTACTTTGCCACGACTTTGCCACAACTTTTCAGTACTTTGCCACACTTTTCAGTACTTTGCCACGACTTTTCAGCACTTCGCCACAACTTTTCAGTACTTTGCCACACTTTTCATTACTTTGCCACGACTTTGCCACATCTTTTCAGTACTTTACCACACTTTTCAGTACTTTGCCAAGACTTAGCCACAACTTTACAGTACTTTGCCACACTTTTCAGTACTTTGCCACAGCTTTTCAGTACATTGACACTAATTTTCAGCACTTAGCCACAACTTTACAGTACTTTGCCACAATTTTTAACACTTTGCCATTACTTTTCAGCACTTTGCCACAACTTTTCTGTACTTGCCACACTTTTCAGTACTTTGCCACACTTTTCAGTACTTTGCCACAATTTTTCAGTACTTTGCCACACTTTTCAGTACTTTACCACGACTTTTCAGTACTTTGCCACACTTTTCAGCACTTTGCCACTACTTTTCAGCATTTTGCCACAACTTTTCAGTACTTTGCCACTCTTTTCAGTACTTTGCCACGACTTTGCCACAACTTTGCCACAACTTTTCAGTACTTTGCCACACTTTTCAGTACTTTGCCACGACTTTGCCACTACTTTTCAGTACTTTGCCACACTTTTCAGTACTTTGCCACAACTTTTCAGTACTTTGCCACACTTTTCAGTACTTTACCACGACTTTTCAGTACTTTGCCACACTTTTCAGCATTTGCCACTACTTTTCAGCACTTTGCCACAACTTTTCACTACTTTGCCACTCTTTTCAGTACTTTGCCACGACATTTCAGCACTTTGCCACAACTTTTCAGTACTTTGCCACACTTTTCAGTACTTTGCCACGACTTTGCCACTACTTTTCAGTACTTTGCCACACTTTTCAGTACTTTGCCACAACTTTTCAGTACTTTGCCACACTTTTCAGCACCTTGCCAGAACTTTTCAGTACTTTGCCACACTTTTCAGTACTTTGCCACGACTTTGCAGCACTTTGCCACTCTTTTCAGTACTTTGCCACGACTTTGCCACAACTCTTCAGTACTTTGCCACACTTTTCAGTACTTTGCCACGACTTTTCAGCACTTCGCCACAACTTTTCAGTACTTTGCCACACTTTTCAGTACTTTGCCACGACTTTGCCACGACTTTTCAGTACTTTGCCACTACTTTTCAGCACTTTGCCACAACTTTTCAGTACTTTGCCACACTTTTCAGCGCTTTGCCACAACTTGTCAGTGCTTTGCCACACTTTTCAGTACTTTGCCACACTTTTCAGTACTTTGCCACACTTTTCAGTACTTTGCCACGACTTTTCAGCACTTCGCCACAACTTTTCAGTACTTTGCCACACTTTTCAGTACTTTGCCACGACTTTGCAGCACTTTGCCACTCTCTTCAGTACTTTGCCACGACTTTGCCACAACTCTTCAGTACTTTGCCACGACTTTTCAGCACTTCGCCACAACTTTTCAGTTCTTTGCCACACTTTTCAGTACTTTGCCACGACTTTGCCACGACTTTTCAGTACTTTGCCACTACTTTTCAGAACTTTGCCACAACTTTTCAGTACTTTGCCAAACTTTTCAGTACGTTGCTACACTTTTCAGCACTTTGCCACAACTTTTCAGTACTTTGCCACACTTTTCAGTACTTTGCCACACTTTTCAGTACTTTGCCACGACTTTGCAGCACTTTGCCACACTTTTCAGCACTTTGCCACAAATTTTCAGTACTTTGCCACACTTTTCAGCACTTTGCCACAACTTTTCAGTACTTTGCCACACTTTTCAGTACGTTGCCACGACTTTGCCACGACTTTTCAGTACTTTGCCACACTTTTCAGCACTTTGCCACAACTTTTCAGTACTTTGCCACACTTTTCAGTACTTTGCCACGACTTTGCAGCACTTTGCCACTCTTTTCCGTACTTTGCCACGACTTTGCCACAACTTTTCAGTACTTTGCCACACTTTTCAGTACTTTGCCACGACTTTTCAGCACTTCGCCACAACTTTTCAGTACTTTGCCACACTTTTCATTACTTTGCCACGACTTTGCCACAACTTTTCAGTACTTTACCACACTTTTCAGTACTTTGCCAAGACTTAGCCACAACTTTACAGTACTTTGCCACACTTTTCAGTACTTTGCCACAGCTTTTCAGTACATTGACACTAATTTTCAGCACTTAGCCACAACTTTACAGTACTTTGCCACAATTTTTAACACTTTGCCATTACTTTTCAGCACTTTGCCACAAGTTTCCAGTACTTTGCCAAACTTTTCAGTACTTTGCCACTACTTTTCAGCACTTTGCCACACTTTTCAAGACTTTGCCACGACTTTTCAGCACTTTCCCACAACTTTTCAGTACTTTGCCACACTTTTCAGTACTTTGCCACGACTTTGCCACTACTTTTCAGTACTTTGCCACACTTTTCAGTACTTTGCCACAACTTTTCAGTACTTTGCCACACTTTTCAGTACTTTACCACGACTTTTCAGTACTTTGCCACACTTTTCAGCATTTGCCACTACTTTTCAGCACTTTGCCACAACTTTTCACTACTTTGCCACTCTTTTCAGTACTTTGCCACGACATTTCAGCACTTTGCCACAACTTTTCAGTACTTTGCCACACTTTTCAGTACTTTGCCACGACTTTGCCACTACTTTTCAGTACTTTGCCACACTTTTCAGTACTTTGCCACAACTTTTCAGTACTTTGCCACACTTTTCAGTACTTTACCACGACTTTTCAGTACTTTGCCACACTTTTCAGCATTTGCCACTACTTTTCAGCACTTTGCCACAACTTTTCAGTACTTTGCCACTCTTTTCAGTACTTTGCCACGACTTTTCAGCACTTCGCCACAACTTTTCAGTACTTTGCCACACTTTTCAGTACTTCGCCACGACTTTGCCACGACTTTTCAGTACTTTGCCACACTTTTCAGCACTTTGCCACAAATTTTCAGTACTTTGCCACACTTTTCAGCACTTTGCCACAACTTTTCAGTACTTTGCCACACTTTTCAGTACTTTGCCACGACTTTGCAGCACTTTGCCACTCTTTTCCGTACTTTGCCACGACTTTGCCACAACTTTTCAGTACTTTGCTACACTTTTCAGTACTTTGCCACGACTTTTCAGCACTTCGCCACAACTTTTCAGTACTTTGCCACACTTTTCATTACTTTGCCACGACTTTGCCACAACTTTTCAGTACTTTACCACACTTTTCAGTACTTTGCCAAGACTTAGCCACACCTTTACAGTACTTTGCCACACTTTTCAGTACTTTGCCACAGCTTTTCAGTACTTTGACACTAATTTTCAGCACTTAGCCACAACTTTACAGTACTTTGCCACAATTTTTAGCACTTTGCCATTACTTTTCAGCACTTTGCCACAAGTTTCCAGTACTTTGCCAAACTTTTCAGTACTTTGCCACTACTTTTCAGCACTTTGCCACACTTTTCAAGACTTTGCCACGACTTTTCAGCACTTTGCCACAACTTTTCAGTACTTTGCCAAACTTTTCAGTACGTTGCTACACTTTTCAGCACTTTGCCACAACTTTTCAGTACTTTGCCACACTTTTCGTACTTTGCCACACTTTTCAGTACTTTGCCACGACTTTGCAGCACCTGGCCACACTTTTCAGCACTTTGCCACAAATTTTCAGTACTTTGCCACACTTTTCAGCACTTTGCCACAAATTTTCAGTACTTTGCCACACTTTTCAGCACTTTGCCACAACTTTTCAGTACTTTGCCACACTTTTCAGTACTTTGCCACGACTTTGCAGCACTTTGCCACTCTTTTCCGTACTTTGCCACGACTTTGCCACAACTTTTCAGTACTTTGCCACACTTTTCAGTACTTTACCACGACTTTTCAGCACTTCGCCACAACTTTTCAGTACTTTGCCACACTTTTCAGTACTTTGCCACGACTTTGCCACAACTTTTCAGTACTTTACCACACTTTTCAGTACTTTGCCAAGACTTTGCTACAACTGTTCAGTACTTTGCCACACTTTTCAGCACTTTGCCACAACTTTTCAGTACTTTGCCACACTTTTCAGCACTTTGCCACAAGTTTCCAGTACTTTGCCAAACTTTTCAGTACTTTGCCACTACTTTTCAGCACTTTGCCACACATTTCAAGACTTTGCCACGACTTTTCAGCACTTTGACACAACTTTTCAGTACTTTGCCACACTTTTCAGTACTTTGCCACGACTTTGCCACTACTTTTCAGTACTTTGCCACACTTTTCAGTACTTTGCCACAACTTTTCAGTACTTTGCCACACTTTTCAGTACTTTACCACGACTTTTCAGTACTTTGCCACACTTTTCAGCATTTGCCACTACTTTTCAGCACTTTGCCACAACTTTTCACTACTTTGCCACTCTTTTCAGTACTTTGCCACGACTTTTCAGCACTTCGCCACAACTTTTCAGTACTTTGCCACACTTTTCATTACTTCGCCACGACTTTGCCACAACTTTTCAGTACTTTGCCACTCTTTTCAGTACTTTGCCACGACTTTGCCACAACTTTTCTGTACTTGCCACACTTTTCAGTACTTTGCCACACTTTTCAGTACTTTGCCACAACTTTTCAGTACTTTGCCACACTTTTCAGTACTTTACCACGACTTTTCAGTACTTTGCCACACTTTTCAGCACTTTGCCACTACCTTTCAGCATTTTGCCACAACTTTTCAGTACTTTGCCACTCTTTTCAGTACTTTGCCACGACTTTGCCACAACTTTGCCACAACTTTTCAGTACTTTGCCACACTTTTCAGTACTTTGCCACGACTTTGCCACTACTTTTCAGTACTTTGCCACACTTTTCAGTACTTTGCCACAACTTTTCAGTACTTTGCCACACTTTTCAGTAGTTTACCACGACTTTTCACTACTTTGCCACACTTTTCAGCATTTGCCACTACTTTTCAGCACTTTGCCACAACTTTTCACTACTTTGCCACTCTTTTCAGTACTTTGCCACGACATTTCAGCACTTTGCCACAACTTTTCAGTACTTTGCCACACTTTTCAGTACTTTGCCACGACTTTGCCACTACTTTTCAGTACTTTGCCACACTTTTCAGTACTTTGCCACAACTTTTCAGTACTTTGCCACACTTTTCAGCACCTTGCCAGAACTTTTCAGTACTTTGCCACACTTTTCAGTACTTTGCCACGACTTTGCAGCACTTTGCCACTCTTTTCAGTACTTTGCCACGACTTTGCCACAACTCTTCAGTACTTTGCCACACTTTTCAGTACTTTGCCACGACTTTTCAGCACTTCGCCACAACTTTTCAGTACTTTGCCACACTTTTCAGTACTTTGCCACGACTTTGCCACGACTTTTCAGTACTTTGCCACACTTTTCAGTACTTTACCACGACTTTTCAGTACTTTGCCACACTTTTCAGCATTTGCCACTACTTTTCAGCACTTTGCCACAACTTTTCAGTACTTTGCCACACTTTTCAGTACTTTGCCACGACTTTGCAGCACTTTGCCACTCTTTTCCGTACTTTGCCACGACTTTGCCACAACTTTTCAGTACTTTGCCACACTTTTCAGTACTTTGCCACGACTTTTCAGCACTTCGCCACAACTTTTCAGTACTTTGCCACACTTTTCATTACTTTGCCACGACTTTGCCACAACTTTTCAGTACTTTACCACACTTTTCAGTACTTTGCCAAGACTTAGCCACAACTTTACAGTACTTTGCCACACTTTTCAGTACTTTGCCACAGCTTTTCAGTACTTTGACACTCATTTTCAGCACTTAGCCACAACTTTACAGTACTTTGCCACAATTTTTAGCACTTTGCCATTACTTTTCAGCACTTTGCCACAAGTTTCCAGTACTTTGCCAAACTTTTCAGTACTTTGCCACTACTTTTCAGCAATTTGCCACACTTTTCAAGACTTTGCCACGACTTTTCAGCACTTTGCCACAACTTTTCAGTACTTTGCCAAACTTTTCAGTACGTTGCTACACTTTTCAGCACTTTGCCACAACTTTTCAGTACTTTGCCACACTTTTCGTACTTTGCCACACTTTTCAGTACTTTGCCACGACTTTGCAGCACTTTGCCACACTTTTCAGCACTTTGCCACAAATTTTCAGTACTTTGCCACACTTTTCAGCACTTTGCCACAAATTTTCAGTACTTTGCCACACTTTTCAGCACTTTGCCACAACTTTTCAGTACTTTGCCACACTTTTCAGTACTTTGCCACGACTTTGCAGCACTTTGCCACTCTTTTCCGTACTTTGCCACGACTTTGCCACAACTTTTCAGTACTTTGCCACACTTTTCAGTACTTTACCACGACTTTTCAGCACTTCGCCACAACTTTTCAGTACTTTGCCACACTTTTCAGTACTTTGCCACGACTTTGCCACAACTTTTCAGTACTTTACCACACTTTTCAGTACTTTGCCAAGACTTTGCTACAACTGTTCAGTACTTTGCCACACTTTTCAGTACTTTGCCACTGCTTTTCAGTACTTTGACACTAATTTTCAGCACTTAGCCACAACTTTACAGTACTTTGCCACAATTTTTAGCACTTTGCCATTACTTTTCAGCACTTTGCCACAAGTTTCCAGTACTTTGCCAAACTTTTCAGTACTTTGCCACTACTTTTCAGCACTTTGCCACACATTTCAAGACTTTGCCACGACTTTTCAGCACTTTGACACAACTTTTCAGTACTTTGCCACGACTTTGCAGCACTTTCCCACTCTCTTCAGTACTTTGCCACGACTTTGCCACAACTCTTCAGTACTTTGCCACGACTTTTCAGCACTTTGCCACAACTTTTCAGTACTTTGCCAAACTTTTCAGTACGTTGCTACACTTTTCAGCACTTTGCCACAACTTTTCAGTACTTTGCCACACTTTTCAGTACTTTGCCACGACTTTGCAGCACTTTGCCACACTTTTCAGCACTTTGCCACAACTTTTCAGTACTTTGCCACACTTTTCAGCACCTTGCCACAACTTTTCAGTACTTTGCCACACTTTTCAGTACTTTGCCACGACTTTGCAGCACTTTCCCACTCTCTTCAGTACTTTGCCACGACTTTGCCACAACTCTTCAGTACTTTGCCACGACTTTTCAGCACTTCGCCACAACTTTTCAGTACTTTGCCACACTTTTCAGTACTTTGCCACGACTTTGCCACGACTTTTCAGTACTTTGCCACTACTTTTCAGCACTTTGCCACAACTTTTCAGTACTTTGCCAAACTTTTCAGTACGTTGCTACACTTTTCAGCACTTTGCCACAACTTTTCAGTACTTTGCCACACTTTTCAGTACTTTGCCACACTTTTCAGTACTTTGCCACGACTTTGCAGCACTTTGCCACACTTTTCAGCACTTTGCCACAAATTTTCAGTACTTTGCCACACTTTTCAGCACTTTGCCACAACTTTTCAGTACTTTGCCACACTTTTCAGTACGTTGCCACGACTTTGCCACGACTTTTCAGTACTTTGCCACACTTTTCAGCACTTTGCCACAAATTTTCAGTACTTTGCCACACTTTTCAGCACTTTGCCACAACTTTTCAGTACTTTGCCACACTTTTCAGTACTTTGCCACGACTTTGCAGCACTTTGCCACTCTTTTCCGTACTTTGCCACGACTTTGCCACAACTTTTCAGTACTTTGCCACACTTTTCAGTACTTTGCCACGACTTTTCAGCACTTCGCCACAACTTTTCAGTACTTTGCCACATTTTTCAGTACTTTGCCACGACTTTGCCACAACTTGTCAGTACTTTACCACACTTTTCAGTACTTTGCCAAGACTTTGCTACAACTGTTCAGTACTTTGCCACACTTTTCAGTACTTTGCCACAGCTTTTCAGTACTTTGACACTAATTTTCAGCACTTAGCCACAACTTTACAGTACTTTGCCACAATTTTTAGCACTTTGCCATTACTTTTCAGCACTTTGCCACAAGTTTCCAGTACTTTGCCAAACTTTTTAGTACTTTGCCACTACTTTTCAGCACTTTGCCACACTTTTCAAGACTTTGCCACGACTTTTCAGCACTTTGCCACAACTTTTCAGTACTTTGCCACACTTTTCAGTACTTTGCCACGACTTTGCCACTACTTTTCAGTACTTTGCCACACTTTTCAGTACTTTGCCACAACTTTTCAGTACTTTGCCACACTTTTCAGTACTTTACCACGACTTTTCAGTACTTTGCCACACTTTTCAGCATTTGCCACTACTTTTCAGCACTTTGCCACAACTTTTCACTACTTTGCCACTCTTTTCAGTACTTTGCCACGACTTTTCAGCACTTCGCCACAACTTTTCAGTACTTTGCCACACTTTTCATTACTTCGCCACGACTTTGCCACAACTTTTCAGTACTTTGCCACTCTTTTCAGTACTTTGCCACGACTTTGCCACAACTTTTCAGTACTTGCCACACTTTTCAGTACTTTGCCATACTTTTCAGCACTTTGCCACAACTTTTCAGTACTTTGCCACACTTTTCAGCACCTTGCCAGAACTTTTCAGTACTTTGCCACACTTTTCAGTACTTTGCCACGACTTTGCAGCACTTTGCCACTCTTTTCAGAACTTTGCCACGACTTTGCCACAACTCTTCAGTACTTTGCCACACTTTTCAGTACTTTGCCACGACTTTTCAGCACTTCGCCACAACTTTTCAGTACTTTGCCACACTTTTCAGTACTTTGCCACGACTTTGCCACGACTTTTCAGTACTTTGCCACTACTTTTCAGCACTTTGCCACAACTTTTCAGTACTTTGCCTCACTTTTCAGCACTTTGCCACAACTTTTCAGTACTTTGCCACACTTTTCAGTACTTTGCCACACTTTTCAGTACTTTGCCACGACTTTGCAGCACTTTGCCATACTTTGCAGCACTTTGCCACAACTTTTCAGTACTTTGCCACACTTTTCAGTACTTTGCCACACTTTTCAGTACTTTGCCACACTTTTCAGTACTTTGCCACGACTTTGCAGCACTTTGCCACTACTTTTCGGCACTTTGCCACAACTTTTCAGTACTTTGCCACACTTTTCAGTACTTTGCCACGACTTTTCAGCACTTCGCCACTACTTTTCAGCACTTTGCCACAACTTTTCAGTACTTTGACACACTTTTCAGCACTTTGCCACAACTTTTCAGGACTTTGCCACAACTTTTCAGTACTTTGCCACACTTTTCAGTACTTTGCCACGACTTTGCCACGACTTTTTAGTACTTTGCCACACTTTTCAGTACTTTGCAACTGCTCTTCAGAACATTCCCACTACTTTTCAGCACTTTGCCACATCTTTTCAGTGTTATGCCACACTTTTTAGCACTATGCCACAACTTTTCAGTACTTTGCCACTGCTTTTCAGTAGTTTGACACTAATTTTCAGCACTTTGCCACAACTTTACAGTACATTTTCCACACTTTTCAGTACTTTGCCACGACTTTGCCACAACTTTTCAGTACTTTACCACAGTTTTCAGTACTTTGCCAAGACTTTGCCACAACTGTTCAGTACTTTGACACACTTTTCAGTACTTTGCCACTGCTTTTCAGTACTTTGACACTAATTTTCAGCACTTTGCCACAACTTTACAGTACTTTGCCACAATTTTCAGCACTTTGCCATTACTTTTCAGCACTTTGCCACAAGTTTCCAGTACTTTGCCAAACTTTTCAGTACTTTGCCACTACTTTTCAGCACTATGCCACACTTTTCAGTACTTTGCCACGACTTTTCAGCACTTTGCCACAACTTTTCAGCACTTTGCCACAACTTTTCAGTACTTTGCCACACTTTTCATTACTTTGCCACAACTTTTCAGTACTTTGCCACACTTTTCAGTACTTTACCACGACTTTTCAGTACTTTGCCACACTTTTCAGTACTTTGCCACGACTTTGCAGCACTTTGCCACTCTTTTCAGTACTTTGCCACGACTTTGTCACAACTTTTCAGTACTTTGCCACACTTTTCAGCACTTTGCCACACTTTTCAGTTCTTTGCCACGACTTTTCAGCACTTTGCCACAACTTTTCAGTACTTTGCCACACTTTTCAGTACTTTGCCACGACTTTGCCACTACTTTTCAGTACTTTGCCACACTTTTCAGTACTTTGCCACAACTTTTCAGTACTTTGCCACACTTTTCAGTACTTTACCACGACTTTTCAGTACTTTGACACACTTTTCAGCACTTTGCCACTACTTTTCAGCACTTTGCATAACTTTTCAGTACTTTGCCACTCTTTTCAGTACTTTGCCACGACTTTTCAGCACTTCGCCACAACTTTTCAGTACTTTGCCACACTTTTCAGTACTTTGCCACGACTTTGCCATAACTTTTCAGTACTTTGCCACTCTTTTCAGTACTTTGCCACGACTTTGCAGCACTTTGCCACTCTTTTCAGTACTTTGCCACGACTTTGCCACAACTTTTCAGCACTTTGCCACAACTTTTCAGTACTTTGCCACAATTTTCAGTACTTTGCCACGACTTTGCCACTACTTTTCAGTACTTTGCCACACTTTTCAGTACTATGCCACAACTTTTCAGTACTTTGCCACACTTTTCAGTACTTTACCACGACTTTTCAGTACTTTGCCACACTTTTCAGCACTTTGCCACTACTTTTCAGTACTTTGCCGCACTTTTCAGTACTTTGCCACGACTTTTCAGCACTTCGCCACAACTTTTCAGTAATTTGCCACACTTTTCAGTACTTTGCCACACTTTTCAGTACTTTGCCACGACTTTGCCATGACTTTTCAGTACTTTGCCACACTTTTCAGCACTTTGCCACAACTTTTCAGTACTTTGCCACTCTTTTCAGCACTTTGCCACAACTTTTCAGTACTTTGCCACACTTTTCAGTACTTTGCCACGACTTTGCCACTACTTTTCAGTACTTTGCCACACTTTTCAGTACTTTGCCACAACTTTTCAGTACTTTGCCACACTTTTCAGTACTTTACCACGACTTTTCAGTACTTTGACACACTTTTCAGCACTTTGCCACTACTTTTCAGCACTTTGCATAACTTTTCAGTACTTTGCCACTCTTTTCAGTACTTTGCCACGACTTTTCAGCACTTCGCCACAACTTTTCAGTACTTTGCCACACTTTTCAGTACTTTGCCACGACTTTGCCATAACTTTTCAGTACTTTGCCACTCTTTTCAGTACTTTGCCACGACTTTGCAGCACTTTGCCACTCTTTTCAGTACTTTGCCACGACTTTGCCACAACTTTTCAGCACTTTGCCACAACTTTTCAGTACTTTGCCACAATTTTCAGTACTTTGCCACGACTTTGCCACTACTTTTCAGTACTTTGCCACACTTTTCAGTACTATGCCACAACTTTTCAGTACTTTGCCACACTTTTCAGTACTTTACCACGACTTTTCAGTACTTTGCCACACTTTTCAGCACTTTGCCACTACTTTTCAGTACTTTGCCGCACTTTTCAGTACTTTGCCACGACTTTTCAGCACTTCGCCACAACTTTTCAGTAATTTGCCACACTTGTCAGTACTTTGCCACACTTTTCAGTACTTTGCCACGACTTTGCCATGACTTTTCAGTACTTTGCCACACTTTTCAGTACTTTACCACGACTTTTCAGTACTTTGCCACACTTTTCAGCACTTTGCCACTACTTTTCAGTACTTTGCCGCACTTTTCAGTACTTTGCCACGACTTTTCAGCACTTCGCCACAACTTTTCAGTAATTTGCCACACTTTTCAGTACTTTGCCACACTTTTCAGTACTTTGCCACGACTTTGCCATGACTTTTCAGTACTTTGCCACACTTTTCAGCACTTTGCCACAACTTTTCAGTACTTTGCCACTCTTTTCAGCACTTTGCCACAACTTTTCAGTACTTTGCCACACTTTTCAGTACTTTGCCACGACTTTGCCACTACTTTTCAGTACTTTGCCACACTTTTCAGTACTTTGCCACAACTTTTCAGTACTTTGCCACACTTTTCAGTACTTTACCACGACTTTTCAGTACTTTGACACACTTTTCAGCACTTTGCCACTACTTTTCAGCACTTTGCATAACTTTTCAGTACTTTGCCACTCTTTTCAGTACTTTGCCACGACTTTTCAGCACTTCGCCACAACTTTTCAGTACTTTGCCACACTTTTCAGTACTTTGCCACGACTTTGCCATAACTTTTCAGTACTTTGCCACGCTTTTCAGTACTTTGCCACGACTTTGCAGCACTTTGCCACTCTTTTCAGTACTTTGCCACGACTTTGCCACAACTTTTCAGCACTTTGCCACAACTTTTCAGTACTTTGCCACAATTTTCAGTACTTTGCCACGACTTTGCCACTACTTTTCAGTACTTTGCCACACTTTTCAGTACTATGCCACAACTTTTCAGTACTTTGCCACACTTTTCAGTACTTTACCACGACTTTTCAGTACTTTGCCACACTTTTCAGCACTTTGCCACTACTTTTCAGTACTTTGCCGCACTTTTCAGTACTTTGCCACGACTTTTCAGCACTTCGCCACAACTTTTCAGTAATTTGCCACACTTGTCAGTACTTTGCCACACTTTTCAGTACTTTGCCACGACTTTGCCATGACTTTTCAGTACTTTGCCACACTTTTCAGCACTTTGCCACAACTTTTCAGTACTTTGCCACTCTTTTCAGCACTTTGCCACAACTTTTCAGTACTTTGCCACACTTTTCAGTACTTTGCCACGACTTTGCAGCACTTTGCCACTCTTTTCAGTACTTTACCACGACTTTGCCACAACTTTTCAGTACTTTGCCACACTTTTCAGCACTTTGCCACACTTTTCAGTTCTTTGCCACGACTTTTCAGCACTTTGCCACAACTTTTCAGTACTTTGCCACGACTTTGCCACTACTTTTCAGTACTTTGCCACACTTTTCAGTACTTTGCCACAACTTTTCAGTACTTTGCCACACTTTTCAGTACTTTACCACGACTTTTCAGTACTTTGCCACACTTTTCAGCACTTGGCCACTACTTTTCAGCACTTTGCATAACTTTTCAGTACTTTGCCACTTTTTTCAGTACTTTGCCACGACTTTTCAGCACTTCGCCACAACTTTTCAGTACTTTGCCACACTTTTCAGTACTTTGCCACGACTTTGCCACAACTTTTCAGTACTTTGCCACTCTTTTCAGTACTTTGCCACGACTTTTCAGCACTTCGCCACAACTTTTCAGTACTTTGCCACACTTTTCAGAACTTTGCCACAACTTTTCACTACTTTGCCTCACTTTTCAGTACTTTGCCACGACTTTGCAGCACTTTGCCACACTTTTCAGAACTTTGCCACAACTTTTCAGTACTTTGCCACACTTTTCAGCACCTTGCCACAACTTTTCAGTACTTTGCCACACTTTTCAGTACTTTGCCACGACTTTGCAGCACTTTGCCACTCTCTTCAGTACTTTGCCACGACTTTGCCACAACTCTTCAGTACTTTGCCACACTTTTCAGTACTTTGCCACGACTTTTCAGCACTTCGCCACAACTTTTCAGTACTTTGCCACACTTTTCAGTACTTTGCCACGACTTTGCCACGACTTTTCAGTACGTTGCCACTACTTTTCAGCACTTTACCACAACTTTTCAGTACTTTGCCAAACTTTTCAGTACTTTGCCACACTTTTCAGCACTTTGCCACAACTTTTCAGTACTTTGCCACACTTTTCAGTACTTTGCCACACTTTTCAGTTCTTTGCCACGACTTTGCAGCACTTTGCCACACTATTCAGCACTTTGCCACAAATTTTCAGTACTTTGCCACACTTTTCAGCACTTTGCCACAACTTTTCAGTACTTTGCCACAATTTTCAGTACTTTGCCACGACTTTGCCACGACTTTTCAGTACTTTGCCACACTTTTCAGCACTTTGCCACAAATTTTCAGTACTTTGCCACACTTTTCAGCACTTTGCCACAACTTTTCAGTACTTTGCCACACTTTTCAGTACTTTGCCACGACTTTGCAGCACTTTGCCACTCTTTTCAGTACTTTGCCACACTTTTCAGTACTTTGCCACGACTTTGCCACAACTTTTCAGTACTTTGCCACACTTTTCAGCACTTTGCCACACTTTTCAGTTCTTTGCCACGACTTTTCAGCACTTTGCCACAACTTTTCAGTACTTTGCCACACTTTTCAGTACTTTGCCACGACGTTGCCACTACTTTTCAGTACTTTGCCACACTTTTCAGTACTTTGCCACGACTTTGCAGCACTTTGCCACACTTTTCAGTACTTTGCCACGACTTTTCAGCACTTTGCCACAACTTTTCAGTACTTTGCCACACTTTTCAGTACTTTGCCACGACTTTGCCACTACTTTTCAGTACTTTGCCACACTTTTCAGTACTATGCCACAACTTTTCAGTACTTTGCCACACTTTTCAGTACTTTACCACGACTTTTCAGTACTTTGCCACACTTTTCAGCACTTTGCCACTACTTTTCAGCACTTTGCCACAACTTTTCAGTACTTTGCCACACTTTTCAGTACTTTGCCACTACTTTTCAGCACTTCGCCACAACTTTTCAGTACTTTGCCACACTTTTCAGTACTTTGCCACGACTTTGCCATGACTTTTCAGTACTTTGCCACACTTTTCAGCACTTTGCCATAACTTTTCATTACTTTGCCACTCTTTTCATCACTTTGCCACAACTTTTCAGTACTTTGCCACACTTTTCAGTACTTTGCCACGACTTTGCCACTACTTTTCAGTACTTTGCCACACTTTTCAGCACTTTGCCACACTTTTCAGTACTTTGCCACACTTTTCAGTACTTTACCACGACTTTTCAGTACTTTGCCACACTTTTCAGCACTTTGCCACTACTTTTCAGCACTTTGCATAACTTTTCAGTACTTTGCCACTCTTTTCAGTACTTTGCCACGACTTTTCAGCACTTCGCCACAACTTTTCAGTACTTTGCCACACTTTTCAGTACTTTGCCACGACTTTGCCACAACTTTTCAGTACTTTGCCACTCTTTTCAGTACTTAGCCACGACTTTGCCACAACTTTTCAGTATTATGCCACACTTTTCAGTACTTTGCCACGACTTTTCAGCACTTCGCCACAAGTTTTCAGTACTTTGCCACACTTTTCAGCACTTTGCCACAACTTTTCAGTACTTTGCCACACTTTTCAGCACCTTGCCACAACTTTTCAGTACTTTGCCACACTTTTCAGTACTTTGCCACGACTTTGCAGCACTTTGCCACTCTCTTCAGTACTTTGCCACGACTTTGCCACAACTCTTCAGTACTTTGCCACACTTTTCAGTACTTTGCCACGACTTTTCAGCACTTCGCCACAACTTTTCAGTACTTTGCCACACTTTTCAGTACTTTGCCACGACTTTGCCACGACTTTTCAGTACTTTGCCACTACTTTTCAGCACTTTACCACAACTTTTCAGTACTTTGCCAAACTTTTCAGTACTTTGCCACACTTTTCAGCACTTTGCCACAACTTTTCAGTACTTTGCCACACTTTTCAGTACTTTGCCACACTTTTCAGTTCTTTGCCACGACTTTGCAGCACTTTGACGCACTTTTCAGCACTTTGCCACAAATTTTCAGTACTTTGCCACACTTTTCAGCACTTTGCCACAACTTTTCAGTACTTTGCCACACTTTTCAGTACTTTGCCACGACTTTGCCACGACTTTTCAGTACTTTGCCACACTTTTCAGCACTTTGCCACAAATTTTCAGTACTTTGCCACACTTTTCAGCACTTTGCCACAACTTTTCAGTACTTTGCCACACTTTTC
Organism: Saccoglossus kowalevskii; assembly: GCF_978046115.1. Lineage (NCBI taxonomy): Eukaryota > Metazoa > Hemichordata > Enteropneusta > Harrimaniidae > Saccoglossus > Saccoglossus kowalevskii. The sequence continues at coordinate 853,344 of NW_028188619.1, read as the reverse complement.
AGTACTTTGCCACGACTTTGCAGCACTTTGCCACTCTTTTCAGTACTTTGCCACACTTTTCAGTACTTTGCCACGACTTTGCCACAACTTTTCAGTACTTTGCCACACTTTTCAGCACTTTGCCACTACTTTTCAGCACTTTGCCACAACTTTTCAGTACTTTGCCACACTTTTCAGTACTTTGCCACGACTTTTCAGCACTTCGCCACAACTTTTCATTACTTTGCCACAATTTTCAGTACTTTGCCACGACTTTGCCATGACTTTTCAGTACTTTGCCACACTTTTCAGCACTTTGCCACAACTTTTCAGTACTTTGCCACTCTTTTCAGCACTTTGCCACAACTTTTCAGTACTTTGCCACACTTTTCAGTACTTTGCCACGACTTTGCAGCACTTTGCCACTCTTTACAGTACTTTGCCACGACTTTTCAGCACTTTGCCACAACTTTTCAGTACTTTGCCACACTTTTCAGTACTTTGTCACGACTTTGCCACTACTTTTCAGTACTTTGCCACACTTTTCAGTACTTTGCCACAACTTTTCAGTACTTTGCCACACTTTTCAGTACTTTACCACGACTTTTCAGTACTTTGCCACACTTTTCAGCACTTTGCCACTACTTTTCAGCACTTTGCCACAACTTTTCAGTACTTTGCCACACTTTTCAGTACTTTGCCACGACTTTTCAGCACTTCGCCACAACTTTTCATTACTTTGCCACAATTTTCAGTACTTTGCCACGACTTTGCCATGACTTTTCAGTACTTTGCCACACTTTTCAGCACTTTGCCACAACTTTTCAGTACTTTGCCACTCTTTTCAGCACTTTGCCACAACTTTTCAGTACTTTGCCACACTTGTCAGTACTTTGCCACGACTTTGCAGCACTTTGCCACTCTTTACAGTACTTTGCCACGACTTTTCAGCACTTTGCCACAACTTTTCAGTACTTTGCCACACTTTTCAGTACTTTGTCACGACTTTGCCACTACTTTTCAGTACTTTGCCACACTTTTCAGTACTTTGCCACAACTTTTCAGTACTTTGCCACACTTTTCAGTACTTTACCACGACTTTTCAGTACTTTGCCACACTTTTCAGCACGTTGCCACTACTTTTCAGCACTTTGCATAACTTTTCAGTACTTTGCCACTCTATTCAGTACTTTGCCACGACTTTTCAGCACTTCGCCACAACTTTTCAGTACTTTGCCACACTTTTCAGTACTTTGCCACGACTTTGCCACAACTTTTCAGTACTTTGCCACTCTTTTCAGTACTTTGCCACGACTTTGCCACAACTTTTCAGTATTATGCCACACTTTTCAGTACTTTGCCACGACTTTTCAGCACTTCGCCACAAGTTTTCAGTACTTTGCCACACTTTTCAGCACTTTGCCACAACTTTTCAGTACTTTGCCACACTTTTCAGTACTTTGCCACGACTTTGCAGCACTTTGCCACACTTTTCAGCACTTCGCCACAACTTTTCAGTACTTTGCCACACTTTTCAGCACCTTGCCACAACTTTTCAGTACTTTGCCACACTTTTCAGTACTTTGCCACGACTTTGCAGCATTTGCCACTCTCTTCAGTACTTTGCCACGACTTTGCCACAACTCTTCAGTACTTTGCCACACTTTTCAGTACTTTGCCACGACTTTTCAGCACTTCGCCACAACTTTTCAGTACTTTGCCACACTTTTCAGTACTTTGCCACGACTTTGCCACGACTTTTCAGTACTTTGCCACAACTCTTCAGTACTTTGCCACACTTTCAGTACTTTGCCACGACTTTTCAGTACTTTGCCAAACTTTTCAGTACTTTGCCACACTTTTCAGCACTTTGCCACAACTTTTCAGTACTTTGCCACACTTTTCAGTACTTTGCCACACTTTTCAGTACTTTGCCACGACTTTGCAGCACTTTGCCACACTTTTCAGCACTTTGCCACAAATTTTCAGTACTTTGCCACACTTTTCAGCACTTTGCCACAACTTTTCACTACTTTGCCACACTTTTCAGTACTTTGCCACGACTTTGCCACGACTTTTCAGTACTTTGCCACACTTTTCAGCACTTTGCCACAAATTTTCAGTACTTTGCCACACTTTTCAGCACTTTGCCACAACTTTTCAGTACTTTGCCACACTTTTCAGTACTTTGCCACGACTTTGCAGCACTTTGCCACTCTTTTCAGTACTTTGCCACACTTTTCAGTACTTTGCCACGACTTTACAGCACTTTGCCACTCTTTTCAGTACTTTGCCACGACTTTTCAGCACTTCGCCACAAGTTTTCAGTACTTTGCCACACTTTTCAGCACTTTGCCACAACTTTTCAGTACTTTGCCACACTTTTCAGCACCTTGCCACAACTTTTCAGTACTTTGCCACACTTTTCAGTACTTTGCCACGACTTTGCAGCACTTTGCCACTCTCTTCAGTACTTTGCCACGACTTTGCCACAACTCTTCAGTACTTTGCCACACTTTTCAGTACTTTGCCACGACTTTTCAGCACTTCGCCACAACTTTTCAGTACTTTGCCACACTTTTCAGTACTTTGCCACGACTTTGCCACGACTTTTCAGTACTTTGCCACTACTTTTCAGCACTTTACCACAACTTTTCAGTACTTTGCCAAACTTTTCAGTACTTTGCCACACTTTTCAGCACTTTGCCACAACTTTTCAGTACTTTGCCACACTTTCCAGTACTTTGCCACACTTTTTCAGTTCTTTGCCACGACTTTGCAGCACTTTGACGCACTTTTCAGCACTTTGCCACAAATTTTCAGTACTTTGCCACACTTTTCAGCACTTTGCCACAACTTGTCAGTACTTTGCCACACTTTTCAGTACTTTGCCACGACTTTGCCACGACTTTTCAGTACTTTGCCACACTTTTCAGCACTTTGCCACAAATTTTCAGTACTTTGCCACACTTTTCAGCACTTTGCCACAACTTTTCAGTACTTTGCCACACTTTTCAGTACTTTGCCACGACTTTGCAGCACTTTGCCACTCTTTTCAGTACTTTGCCACACTTTTCAGTACTTTGCCACGACTTTGCCACAACTTTTCAGTACTTTGCCACACTTTTCAGCACTTTGCCACTACTTTTCAGCACTTTGCCACAACTTTTCAGTACTTTGCCACACTTTTCAGTACTTTGCCACGACTTTTCAGCACTTCGCCACAACTTTTCATTACTTTGCCACAATTTTCAGTACTTTGCCACGACTTTGCCATGACTTTTCAGTACTTTGCCACACTTTTCAGCACTTTGCCACAACTTTTCAGTACTTTGCCACTCTTTTCAGCACTTTGCCACAACTTTTCAGTACTTTGCCACACTTTTCAGTACTTTGCCACGACTTTGCAGCACTTTGCCACTCTTTACAGTACTTTGCCACGACTTTTCAGCACTTTGCCACAACTTTTCAGTACTTTGCCACACTTTTCAGTACTTTGTCACGACTTTGCCACTACTTTTCAGTACTTTGCCACACTTTTCAGTACTTTGCCACAACTTTTCAGTACTTTGCCACACTTTTCAGTACTTTACCACGACTTTTCAGTACTTTGCCACACTTTTCAGCACTTTGCCACTACTTTTCAGCACTTTGCCACAACTTTTCAGTACTTTGCCACACTTTTCAGTACTTTGCCACGACTTTTCAGCACTTCGCCACAACTTTTCATTACTTTGCCACAATTTTCAGTACTTTGCCACGACTTTGCCATGACTTTTCAGTACTTTGCCACACTTTTCAGCACTTTGCCACAACTTTTCAGTACTTTGCCACTCTTTTCAGCACTTTGCCACAACTTTTCAGTACTTTGCCACACTTGTCAGTACTTTGCCACGACTTTGCAGCACTTTGCCACTCTTTACAGTACTTTGCCACGACTTTTCAGCACTTTGCCACAACTTTTCAGTACTTTGCCACACTTTTCAGTACTTTGTCACGACTTTGCCACTACTTTTCAGTACTTTGCCACACTTTTCAGTACTTTGCCACAACTTTTCAGTACTTTGCCACACTTTTCAGTACTTTACCACGACTTTTCAGTACTTTGCCACACTTTTCAGCACGTTGCCACTACTTTTCAGCACTTTGCATAACTTTTCAGTACTTTGCCACTCTATTCAGTACTTTGCCACGACTTTTCAGCACTTCGCCACAACTTTTCAGTACTTTGCCACACTTTTCAGTACTTTGCCACGACTTTGCCACAACTTTTCAGTACTTTGCCACTCTTTTCAGTACTTTGCCACGACTTTGCCACAACTTTTCAGTATTATGCCACACTTTTCAGTACTTTGCCACGACTTTTCAGCACTTCGCCACAAGTTTTCAGTACTTTGCCACACTTTTCAGCACTTTGCCACAACTTTTCAGTACTTTGCCACACTTTTCAGTACTTTGCCACGACTTTGCAGCACTTTGCCACACTTTTCAGCACTTCGCCACAACTTTTCAGTACTTTGCCACACTTTTCAGCACCTTGCCACAACTTTTCAGTACTTTGCCACACTTTTCAGTACTTTGCCACGACTTTGCAGCATTTGCCACTCTCTTCAGTACTTTGCCACGACTTTGCCACAACTCTTCAGTACTTTGCCACACTTTTCAGTACTTTGCCACGACTTTTCAGCACTTCGCCACAACTTTTCAGTACTTTGCCACACTTTTCAGTACTTTGCCACGACTTTGCCACGACTTTTCAGTACTTTGCCACAACTCTTCAGTACTTTGCCACACTTTTCAGTACTTTGCCACGACTTTTCAGTACTTTGCCAAACTTTTCAGTACTTTGCCACACTTTTCAGCACTTTGCCACAACTTTTCAGTACTTTGCCACACTTTTCAGTACTTTGCCACACTTTTCAGTACTTTGCCACGACTTTGCAGCACTTTGCCACACTTTTCAGCACTTTGCCACAAATTTTCAGTACTTTGCCACACTTTTCAGCACTTTGCCACAACTTTTCACTACTTTGCCACACTTTTCAGTACTTTGCCACGACTTTGCCACGACTTTTCAGTACTTTGCCACACTTTTCAGCACTTTGCCACAAATTTTCAGTACTTTGCCACACTTTTCAGCACTTTGCCACAACTTTTCAGTACTTTGCCACACTTTTCAGTACTTTGCCACGACTTTGCAGCACTTTGCCACTCTTTTCAGTACTTTGCCACACTTTTCAGTACTTTGCCACGACTTTACAGCACTTTGCCACTCTTTTCAGTACTTTGCCACGACTTTGCCACAACTTTTCAGTACTTTGCCACAATTTTCAGTACTTTGCCACGACTTTTCAGCACTTCGCCACAACTTTTTGTACATTGCCACACTTTTCAGTACTTTGCCACGACTTTGCCACAACTTTTCAGTACTTTACCACACTTTTCAGTACTTTGCCAAGACTTTGCCACAACTGTTCAGTACTTTGCCACACTTTTCAGTACTTTGCCACTGCTTTTCAGTACTTTGACACTAATTTTCAGCACTTAGCCACAACTTTACAGTACTTTGCCACAATTGTTAGCACTTTGCCATTACTTTTCAGCACTTTGCCACAAGTTTCCAGTACTTTCCCAAACTTTTCAGTACTTTGCCACTACTTTTCAGCACTTTCCCACACTTTTCAAGACTTTGCCACGACTTTTCAGCACTTTGCCACAACTTTTCAGTACTTTGCCACAATTTTTCAGTACTTTGCCACGACTTTGCCACTACTTTTCAGTACTTTGCCACACTTTTCAGTACTTTGCCACAACTTTTCAGTACTTTGCCACACTTTTCAGTACTTTACCACGACTTTTCAGTACTTTGCCACACTTTTCAGCATTTGCCACTACTTTTCAGCACTTTGCCACAACTTTTCAGTACTTTGCCACACTTTTCAGTACTTTGCCACGACTTTGCCACGACTTTTCAGTACTTTGCCACTACTTTTCAGCACTTTACCACAACTTTTCAGTACTTTGCCAAACTTTTCAGTACTTTGCCACACTTTTCAGCACTTTGCCACAACTTTTCAGTACTTTGCCACACTTTTCAGTACTTTGCCACACTTTTCAATACTTTGCCACGACTTTGCAGCACTTTGCCACACTTTTCAGCACTTTGCCACAAATTTTCAGTACTTTGCCACACTTTTCAGCACTTTGCCACAACTTTTCAGTACTTTGCCACACTTTTCAGTACTTTGCCACTACTTTGCCACAACTTTTCAGTACTTTGCCACACTTTTCAGCACTTTGCCACACTTTTCAGTTCTTTGCCACGACTTTTCAGCACTTTGCCACAACTTTTCAGTACTTTGCCACACTTTTCAGTACTTTACCACGACTTTTCAGTACTTTGCCACACTTTTCAGCACTTTGCCACTACTTTTCAGCACTTTGCATAACTTTTCAGTACTTTGCCACTCTTTTCAGTACTTTGCCACGACTTTTCAGCACTTCGCCACAACTTTTCAGTACTTTGCCACACTTTTCAGTACTTTGCCACGACTTTGCCACAACTTTTCAGTACTTTGCCACTCATTTCAGTACTTAGCCACGACTTTGCCACAACTTTTCAGTATTATGCCACACTTTTCAGTACTTTGCCACGACTTTTCAGCACTTCGCCACAAGTTTTCAGTACTTTGCCACACTTTTCAGCACTTTGCCACAACTTTTCAGTACTTTGCCACACTTTTCAGCACCTTGCCACAACTTTTCAGTACTTTGCCACACTTTTCAGTACTTTGCCACGACTTTGCATCACTTTGCCACTCTCTTCAGTACTTTGCCACGACTTTGCCACAACTCTTCAGTACTTTGCCACACTTTTCAGTACTTTGCCACGACTTTTCAGCACTTCGCCACAACTTTTCAGTACTTTGCCACACTTTTCAGTACTTTGCCACGACTTTGCCACGACTTTTCAGTACTTTGCCACTACTTTTCAGCACTTTACCACAACTTTTCAGTACTTTGCCAAACTTTTCAGTACTTTGCCACACTTTTCAGCACTTTGCCACAACTTTTCAGTACTTTGCCACACTTTTCAGTACTTTGCCACACTTTTCAGTTCTTTGCCACGACTTTGCAGCACTTTGACGCACTTTTCAGCACTTTGCCACAAATTTTCAGTAATTTGCCACACTTTTCAGCACTTTGCCACAACTTTTCAGTACTTTGCCACACTTTTCAGTACTTTGCCACGACTTTGCCACGACTTTTCAGTACTTTGCCACACTTTTCAGCACTTTGCCACAAATTTTCAGTACTTTGCCACACTTTTCAGCACTTTGCCACAACTTTTCAGTACTTTGCCACACTTTTCAGTACTTTGCCACGACTTTGCAGCACTTTGCCACTCTTTTCAGTACTTTGCCACACTTTTCAGTACTTTGCCACGACTTTGCCACAACTTTTCAGTACTTTGCCACACTTTTCAGCACGTTGCCACTACTTTTCAGCACTTTGCCACAACTTTTCAGTACTTTGCCACACTTTTCAGTACTTTGCCACGACTTTTCAGCACTTCGCCACAACTTTTCATTACTTTGCCACAATTTTCAGTACTTTGCCACGACTTTGCCATGACTTTTCAGTACTTTGCCACACTTTTCAGCACTTTGCCACAACTTTTCAGTACTTTGCCACTCTTTTCAGCACTTTGCCACAACTTTTCAGTACTTTGCCACACTTTTCAGTACTTTGCCACGACTTTGCAGCACTTTGCCACTCTTTACAGTACTTTGCCACGACTTTTCAGCACTTTGCCACAACTTTTCAGTACTTTGCCACACTTTTCAGTACTTTGTCACGACTTTGCCACTACTTTTCAGTACTTTGCCACACTTTTCAGTACTTTGCCACAACTTTTCAGTACTTTGCCACACTTTTCAGTACTTTACCACGACTTTTCAGTACTTTGCCACACTTTTCAGCACTTTGCCACTACTTTTCAGCACTTTGCCACAACTTTTCAGTACTTTGCCACACTTTTCAGTACTTTGCCACGACTTTTCAGCACTTCGCCACAACTTTTCATTACTTTGCCACAATTTTCAGTACTTTGCCACGACTTTGCCATGACTTTTCAGTACTTTGCCACACTTTTCAGCACTTTGCCACAACTTTTCAGTACTTTGCCACTCTTTTCAGCACTTTGCCACAACTTTTCAGTACTTTGACACACTTGTCAGTACTTTGCCACGACTTTGCAGCACTTTGCCACTCTTTACAGTACTTTGCCACGACTTTTCAGCACTTTGCCACAACTTTTCAGTACTTTGCCACACTTTTCAGTACTTTGTCACGACTTTGCCACTACTTTTCAGTACTTTGCCACACTTTTCAGTACTTTGCCACAACTTTTCAGTACTTTGCCACACTTTTCAGTACTTTACCACGACTTTTCAGTACTTTGCCACACTTTTCAGCACGTTGCCACTACTTTTCAGCACTTTGCATAACTTTTCAGTACTTTGCCACTCTATTCAGTACTTTGCCACGACTTTTCAGCACTTCGCCACAACTTTTCAGTACTTTGCCACACTTTTCAGTACTTTGCCACGACTTTGCCACAACTTTTCAGTACTTTGCCACTCTTTTCAGTACTTTGCCACGACTTTGCCACAACTTTTCAGTATTATGCCACACTTTTCAGTACTTTGCCACGACTTTTCAGCACTTCGCCACAAGTTTTCAGTACTTTGCCACACTTTTCAGCACTTTGCCACAACTTTTCAGTACTTTGCCACACTTTTCAGTACTTTGCCACGACTTTGCAGCACTTTGCCACACTTTTCAGCACTTCGCCACAACTTTTCAGTACTTTGCCACACTTTTCAGCACCTTGCCACAACTTTTCAGTACTTTGCCACACTTTTCAGTACTTTGCCACGACTTTGCAGCATTTGCCACTCTCTTCAGTACTTTGCCACGACTTTGCCACAACTCTTCAGTACTTTGCCACACTTTTCAGTACTTTGCCACGACTTTTCAGCACTTCGCCACAACTTTTCAGTACTTTGCCACACTTTTCAGTACTTTGCCACGACTTTGCCACGACTTTTCAGTACTTTGCCACAACTCTTCAGTACTTTGCCACACTTTTCAGTACTTTGCCACGACTTTTCAGTACTTTGCCAAACTTTTCAGTACTTTGCCACACTTTTCAGCACTTTGCCACAACTTTTCAGTACTTTGCCACACTTTTCAGTACTTTGCCACACTTTTCAGTACTTTGCCACGACTTTGCAGCACTTTGCCACACTTTTCAGCACTTTGCCACAAATTTTCAGTACTTTGCCACACTTTTCAGCACTTTGCCACAACTTTTCACTACTTTGCCACACTTTTCAGTACTTTGCCACGACTTTGCCACGACTTTTCAGTACTTTGCCACACTTTTCAGCACTTTGCCACAAATTTTCAGTACTTTGCCACACTTTTCAGCACTTTGCCACAACTTTTCAGTACTTTGCCACACTTTTCAGTACTTTGCCACGACTTTGCAGCACTTTGCCACTCTTTTCAGTACTTTGCCACACTTTTCAGTACTTTGCCACGACTTTACAGCACTTTGCCACTCTTTTCAGTACTTTGCCACGACTTTGCCACAACTTTTCAGTACTTTGCCACAATTTTCAGTACTTTGCCACGACTTTTCAGCACTTCGCCACAACTTTTTAGTACATTGCCACACTTTTCAGTACTTTGCCACGACTTTGCCACAACTTTTCAGTACTTTACCACACTTTTCAGTACTTTGCCAAGACTTTGCCACAACTGTTCAGTACTTTGCCACACTTTTCAGTACTTTGCCACTGCTTTTCAGTACTTTGACACTAATTTTCAGCACTTAGCCACAACTTTACAGTACTTTGCCACAATTGTTAGCACTTTGCCATTACTTTTCAGCACTTTGCCACAAGTTTCCAGTACTTTCCCAAACTTTTCAGTACTTTGCCACTACTTTTCAGCACTTTCCCACACTTTTCAAGACTTTGCCACGACTTTTCAGCACTTTGCCACAACTTTTCAGTACTTTGCCACAATTTTTCAGTACTTTGCCACGACTTTGCCACTACTTTTCAGTACTTTGCCACACTTTTCAGTACTTTGCCACAACTTTTCAGTACTTTGCCACACTTTTCAGTACTTTACCACGACTTTTCAGTACTTTGCCACACTTTTCAGCATTTGCCACTACTTTTCAGCACTTTGCCACAACTTTTCAGTACTTTGCCACACTTTTCAGTACTTTGCCACGACTTTGCCACGACTTTTCAGTACTTTGCCACTACTTTTCAGCACTTTACCACAACTTTTCAGTACTTTGCCAAACTTTTCAGTACTTTGCCACACTTTTCAGCACTTTGCCACAACTTTTCAGTACTTTGCCACACTTTTCAGTACTTTGCCACACTTTTCAATACTTTGCCACGACTTTGCAGCACTTTGCCACACTTTTCAGCACTTTGCCACAAATTTTCAGTACTTTGCCACACTTTTCAGCACATTGCCACAACTTTTCAGTACTTTGCCACACTTTTCAGTACTTTGCCACGACTTTGCCACGACTTTTCAGTACTTTGCCACACTTTTCAGCACTTTGCCACAAATTTTCAGTACTTTGCCACACTTTTCAGCACATTGCCACAACTTTTCAGTACTTTGCCACACTTTTCAGTACTTTGCCACGACTTTGCAGCACTTTGCCACTCTTTTCAGTACTTTGCCACACTTTTCAGTACTTTGTCACGACTTTACAGCACTTTGCCACTCTTTTCAGTACTTTGCCACGACTTTGCCACAACTTGTCAGTACTTTGCCACACTTTTCAGTACTTTGCCACGACTTTTCAGCACTTCGCCACAACTTTTTGTACATTGCCACACTTTTCAGTACTTTGCCACGACTTTGCCACAACTTTTCAGTACTTTACTACACTTTTCAGTACTTTGCCAAGACTTTACCACAACTGTTCAGTACTTTGCCACACTTTTCAGTACTTTGCCACTGCTTTTCAGTACTTTGACACTAATTTTCAGCACTTAGCCACAACTTTACAGTACTTTGCCACAATTTTTAGCACTTTGCCATTACTTTTCAGCACTTTGCCACAAGTTTCCAGTACTTTCCCAAACTTTTCAGTACTTTGCCACTACTTTTCAGCACTTTGCCACACTTTTCAAGACTTTGCCACGACTTTTCAGCACTTTGCCACAACTTTTCAGTAATTTGCCACAATTTTTCAGTACTTTGCCACGACTTTGCCACTACTTTTCAGTACTTTGCCACACTTTTCAGTACTTTGCCACAACTTTTCAGTACTTTGCCACACTTTTCAGTACTTTACCACGACTTTTCAGTACTTTGCCACACTTTTCAGCATTTGCCACTACTTTTCAGCACTTTGCCACAACTTTTCAGTACTTTGCCACACTTTTCAGTACTTTGCCACGACTTTGCCACGACTTTTCAGTACTTTGCCACTACTTTTCAGCACTTTACCACAACTTTTCAGTACTTTGCCAAACTTTTCAGTACTTTGCCACACTTTTCAGCACTTTGCCACAACTTTTCAGTACTTTGCCACACTTTTCAGTACTTTGCCACACTTTTCAATACTTTGCCACGACTTTGCAGCACTTTGCCACACTTTTCAGCACTTTGCCACAAATGTTCAGTACTTTGCCACACTTTTCAGCACTTTGCCACAACTGTTCACTACTTTGCCACACTTTTCAGTACTTTGCCACGACTTTGCCACGACTTTTCAGTACTTTGCCACACTTTTCAGCACTTTGCCACAAATTTTCAGTACTTTGCCACACTTTTCAGCACATTGCCACAACTTTTCAGTACTTTGCCACACTTTTCAGTACTTTGCCACGACTTTGCAGCACTTTGCCACTCTTTTCAGTACTTTGCCACACTTTTCAGTACTTTGCCACGACTTTACAGCACTTTGCCACTCTTTTCAGTACTTTGCCACGACTTTGCCACAACTTTTCAGTACTTTGCCACACTTTTCAGTACTTTGCCACGACTTTTCAGCACTTCGCCACAACTTTTTAGTACATTGCCACACTTTTCAGTACTTTGCCACGACTTTGCCACAACTTTTCAGTACTTTACTACACTTTTCAGTACTTTGCCAAGACTTTACCACAACTGTTCAGTACTTTGCCACACTTTTCAGTACTTTGCCACTGCTTTTCAGTACTTTGACACTAATTTTCAGCACTTAGCCACAACTTTACAGTACTTTGCCACAATTTTTAGCACTTTGCCATTACTTTTCAGCACTTTGCCACAAGTTTCCAGTACTTTCCCAAACTTTTCAGTACTTTGCCACTACTTTTCAGCACTTTGCCACACTTTTCAAGACTTTGCCACGACTTTTCAGCACTTTGCCACAACTTTTCAGTAATTTGCCACAATTTTTCAGTACTTTGCCACGACTTTGCCACTACTTTTCAGTACTTTGCCACACTTTTCAGTACTTTGCCACAACTTTTCAGTACTTTGCCACACTTTTCAGTACTTTACCACGACTTTTCAGTACTTTGCCACACTTTTCAGCATTTGCCACTACTTTTCAGCACTTTGCCACAACTTTTCAGTACTTTGCCACTCTTTTCAGTACTTTGCCACGACTTTTCAGCACTTCGCCACAACTTTTCAGTACTTTGCCACACTTTTCAGTACTTCGCCACGATTTGCCACAACTTTTCAGTATTTTGCCACTCTTTTCAGTACTTTGCCACGACTTGCCACAACTTTTCAGTACTTGCCACACTTTTCAGTACTTTGCCACGACTTTTCAGCACTTCGCCACGACTTTGCAGCACTTTGCCATACTTTTCAGCACTTTGCCACAACTTTTCAGTACTTTGCCACACTTTTCAGCACCTTGCCAGAACGTTTCAGTACTTTGCCACACTTTTCAGTACTTTGCCACGACTTTGCAGCACTTTGCCACACTTTTCAGCACTTCGCCACAACTTTTCAGTACTTTGCCACACTTTTCAGCACCTTGCCACAACTTTTCAGTACTTTGCCACACTTTTCAGTACTTTGCCACGACTTTGCAGCACTTTGCCACTCCCTTCAGTACTTTGCCACGACTTTGCCACAACTCTTCAGTACTTTGCCACACTTTTCAGTACTTTGTCACGATTTTCAGCACTTCGCCACAACTTTTCAGTACTTTGCTACACTTTTCAGTACTTTGCCACGACTTTGCCACGACTTTTCAGTACTTTGCCACTACTTTTCAGCACTTTACCACAACTTTTCAGTACTTTGCCAAACTTTTCAGTACTTTGCCACACTTTTCAGCACTTTGCCACAACTTTTCAGTACTTTGCCACACTTTTCAGTACTTTGCCACACTTTTCAGTACTTTGCCACGACTTTGCAGCACTTTGCCACACTTTTCAGCACTTTGCCACAAATTTTCAGTACTTTGCCACACTTTTCAGCACTTTGCCACAACTTTTCAGTTCTTTGCCACACTTTTCAGTACTTTGCCACGACTTTGCCACGACTTTTCACTACTTTGCCACACTTTTCAGCACTTTGCCACAAATTTTTAGTACTTTGCCACACTTTTCAGCACTTTGCCACAACTTTTCAGTACTTTGCCACACTTTTCAGTACTTTGCCACGACTTTGCAGCACTTTGCAACTCTTTTCAGTACTTTGCCACACTTTTCAGTACTTTGCCACGACTTTACAGCACTTTGCCACTCTTTTCAGTACTTTGCCACGACTTTGCCACAACTTTTCAGTACTTTGCCACACTTTTCAGTACTTTGCCACGACTTTTCAGCACTTCGCCACAACTTTTTAGTACATTGCCACACTTTTCAGTACTTTGCCACGACTTTGCCACAACTTTTCAGTACTTTAGCACACTTTTCAGTACTTTGCCAAGACTTTGCCACAACTGTTCAGTACTTTGCCACACTTTTCAGTACTTTGCCACTGCTTTTCAGTACTTTGACACTAATTTTCAGCACTTAGCCACAACTTTACAGTACTTTGCCACAATTTTTAGCACTTTGCCATTACTTTTCAGCACTTTGCCACAAGTTTCCAGTACTTTCCCAAACTTGTCAGTACTTTGCCACTACTTTTCAGCACACTGCCACACGTTTCAAGACTTTGCCACGACTTTTCAGCACTTTGCCACAACTTTTCAGTACTTTGCCACAATTTTTCAATACTTTGCCACGACTTTGCCACTACTTTTCAGTACTTTGCCACACTTTTCAGCACTTCGCCACAACTTTTCAGTACTTTGCCACACTTTTCAGTACTTCGCCACGACTTTGCCACAACTTTTCAGTACTTTGCCACTCTTTTCAGTACTTTGCCACGACTTGCCACAACTTTTCAGTACTTGCCACACTTTTCAGTACTTTGCCACGACTTTTCAGCACTTCGCCACGACTTTGCAGCACTTTGCCATACTTTTCAGCACTTTGCCACAACTTTTCAGTACTTTGCCACACTTTTCAGCACCTTGCCAGAACTTTTCAGTACTTTGCTACACTTTTCAGTACTTTGCCACGACTTTGCAGCACTTTGCCACACTTTTCAGCACTTCGCCACAACTTTTCAGTACTTTGCCACACTTTTCAGCACCTTGCCACAACTTTTCAGTACTTTGCCACACTTTTCAGTACTTTGCCACGACTTTGCAGCACTTTGCCACTCCCTTCAGTACTTTGCCACGACTTTGCCACAACTCTTCAGTACTTTGTCACACTTTTCAGTACTTTGCCACGACTTTTCAGCACTTCGCCACAACTTTTCAGTACTTTGCCACACTTTTCAGTACTTTGCCACGACTTTGCCACGACTTTTCAGTACTTTGCCACTACTTTTCAGCACTTTACCACAACTTTTCAGTACTTTGCCAAACTTTTCAGTACTTTGCCACACTTTTCAGCACTTTGCCACAACTTTTCAGTACTTTGCCACACTTTTCAGTACTTTGCCACACTTTTCAGTACTTTGCCACGACTTTGCAGCACTTTGCCACACTTTTCAGCACTTTGCCACAAATTTTCAGTACTTTGCCACACTTTTCAGCACTTTGCCACAACTTTTCAGTTCTTTGCCACACTTTTCAGTACTTTGCCACGACTTTGCCACGACTTTTCACTACTTTGCCACACTTTTCAGCACTTTGCCACAAATTTTCAGTACTTTGCCACACTTTTCAGCACTTTGCCACAACTTTTCAGTACTTTGCCACACTTTTCAGTACTTTGCCACGACTTTGCAGCACTTTGCCACTCTTTTCAGTACTTTGCCACACTTTTCAGTACTTTGCCACGACTTTACAGCACTTTGCCACTCTTTTCAGTACTTTGCCACGACTTTGCCACAACTTTTCAGTACTTTGCCACACTTTTCAGTACTTTGCCACGACTTTTCAGTACTTTACCACACTTTTCAGTACTTTGCCAAGACTTTGCCACAACTGTTCAGTACTTTGCCACACTTTTCAGTACTTTGCCACTGCGTTTCAGTACTTTGACACTAATTTTCAGCACTTAGCCACAACTTTACAGTACTTTGCCACAATTTTTAGCACTTTGCCATTACTTTTCAGCACTTTGCCACAAGTTTCCAGTACTTTCCCAAACTTTTCAGTACTTTGCCACTACTTTTCAGCACTTTGCCACACTTTTCAAGACTTTGCCACGACTTTTCAGCACTTTGCCACAACTTTTCAGTACTTTGCCACAAATTTTCAGTACTTTGCCACACTTTTCAGCACTTTGCCACAACTTTTCAGTTCTTTGCCACACTTTTCAGTACTTTGCCACGACTTTGCCACGACTTTTCACTACTTTGCCACACTTTTCAGCACTTTGCCACAAATTTTTAGTACTTTGCCACACTTTTCAGCACTTTGCCACAACTTTTCAGTACTTTGCCACACTTTTCAGTACTTTGCCACGACTTTGCAGCACTTTGCAACTCTTTTCAGTACTTTGCCACACTTTTCAGTACTTTGCCACGACTTTACAGCACTTTGCCACTCTTTTCAGTACTTTGCCACGACTTTGCCACAACTTTTCAGTACTTTGCCACACTTTTCAGTACTTTGCCACGACTTTTCAGCACTTCGCCACAACTTTTTAGTACATTGCCACACTTTTCAGTACTTTGCCACGACTTTGCCACAACTTTTCAGTACTTTAGCACACTTTTCAGTACTTTGCCAAGACTTTGCCACAACTGTTCAGTACTTTGCCACACTTTTCAGTACTTTGCCACTGCTTTTCAGTACTTTGACACTAATTTTCAGCACTTAGCCACAACTTTACAGTACTTTGCCACAATTTTTAGCACTTTGCCATTACTTTTCAGCACTTTGCCACAAGTTTCCAGTACTTTCCCAAACTTTTCAGTACTTTGCCACTACTTTTCAGCACACTGCCACACGTTTCAAGACTTTGCCACGACTTTTCAGCACTTTGCCACAACTTTTCAGTACTTTGCCACAATTTTTCAATACTTTGCCACGACTTTGCCACTACTTTTCAGTACTTTGCCACACTTTTCAGCACTTCGCCACAACTTTTCAGTACTTTGCCACACTTTTCAGTACTTCGCCACGACTTTGCCACAACTTTTCAGTACTTTGCCACTCTTTTCAGTACTTTGCCACGACTTGCCACAACTTTTCAGTACTTGCCACACTTTTCAGTACTTTGCCACGACTTTTCAGCACTTCGCCACGACTTTGCAGCACTTTGCCATACTTTTCAGCACTTTGCCACAACTTTTCAGTACTTTGCCACACTTTTCAGCACCTTGCCAGAACTTTTCAGTACTTTGCTACACTTTTCAGTACTTTGCCACGACTTTGCAGCACTTTGCCACACTTTTCAGCACTTCGCCACAACTTTTCAGTACTTTGCCACACTTTTCAGCACCTTGCCACAACTTTTCAGTACTTTGCCACACTTGTCAGTACTTTGCCACGACTTTGCAGCACTTTGCCACTCCCTTCAGTACTTTGCCACGACTTTGCCACAACTCTTCAGTACTTTGTCACACTTTTCAGTACTTTGCCACGACTTTTCAGCACTTCGCCACAACTTTTCAGTACTTTGCCACACTTTTCAGTACTTTGCCACGACTTTGCCACGACTTTTCAGTACTTTGCCACTACTTTTCAGCACTTTACCACAACTTTTCAGTACTTTGCCAAACTTTTCAGTACTTTGCCACACTTTTCAGCACTTTGCCACAACTTTTCAGTACTTTGCCACACTTTTCAGTACTTTGCCACACTTTTCAGTACTTTGCCACGACTTTGCAGCACTTTGCCACACTTTTCAGCACTTTGCCACAAATTTTCAGTACTTTGCCACACTTTTCAGCACTTTGCCACAACTTTTCAGTTCTTTGCCACACTTTTCAGTACTTTGCCACGACTTTGCCACGACTTTTCACTACTTTGCCACACTTTTCAGCACTTTGCCACAAATTTTCAGTACTTTGCCACACTTTTCAGCACTTTGCCACAACTTTTCAGTACTTTGCCACACTTTTCAGTACTTTGCCACGACTTTGCAGCACTTTGCCACTCTTTTCAGTACTTTGCCACACTTTTCAGTACTTTGCCACGACTTTACAGCACTTTGCCACTCTTTTCAGTACTTTGCCACGACTTTGCCACAACTTTTCAGTACTTTGCCACACTTTTCAGTACTTTGCCACGACTTTTCAGTACTTTACCACACTTTTCAGTACTTTGCCAAGACTTTGCCACAACTGTTCAGTACTTTGCCACACTTTTCAGTACTTTGCCACTGCGTTTCAGTACTTTGACACTAATTTTCAGCACTTAGCCACAACTTTACAGTACTTTGCCACAATTTTTAGCACTTTGCCATTACTTTTCAGCACTTTGCCACAAGTTTCCAGTACTTTCCCAAACTTTTCAGTACTTTGCCACTACTTTTCAGCACTTTGCCACACTTTTCAAGACTTTGCCACGACTTTTCAGCACTTTGCCACAACTTTTCAGTACTTTGCCACAATTTTTCAGTACTTTGCCACGACTTTGCCACTACTTTTCAGTACTTTGCCACACTTTTCAGTACTTTGCCACGACTTTGCAGCACTTTGCAACTCTTTTCAGTACTTTGCCACACTTTTCAGTACTTTGCCACGACTTTACAGCACTTTGCCACTCTTTTCAGTACTTTGCCACGACTTTGCCACAACTTTTCAGTACTTTGCCACACTTTTCAGTACTTTGCCACGACTTTTCAGCACTTCGCCACAACTTTTTAGTACATTGCCACACTTTTCAGTACTTTGCCACGACTTTGCCACAACTTTTCAGTACTTTAGCACACTTTTCAGTACTTTGCCAAGACTTTGCCACAACTGTTCAGTACTTTGCCACACTTTTCAGTACTTTGCCACTGCTTTTCAGTACTTTGACACTAATTTTCAGCACTTAGCCACAACTTTACAGTACTTTGCCACAATTTTTAGCACTTTGCCATTACTTTTCAGCACTTTGCCACAAGTTTCCAGTACTTTCCCAAACTTTTCAGTACTTTGCCACTACTTTTCAGCACACTGCCACACGTTTCAAGACTTTGCCACGACTTTTCAGCACTTTGCCACAACTTTTCAGTACTTTGCCACAATTTTTCAATACTTTGCCACGACTTTGCCACTACTTTTCAGTACTTTGCCACACTTTTCAGCACTTCGCCACAACTTTTCAGTACTTTGCCACACTTTTCAGTACTTCGCCACGACTTTGCCACAACTTTTCAGTACTTTGCCACTCTTTTCAGTACTTTGCCACGACTTGCCACAACTTTTCAGTACTTGCCACACTTTTCAGTACTTTGCCACGACTTTTCAGCACTTCGCCACGACTTTGCAGCACTT
Organism: Saccoglossus kowalevskii; assembly: GCF_978046115.1. Lineage (NCBI taxonomy): Eukaryota > Metazoa > Hemichordata > Enteropneusta > Harrimaniidae > Saccoglossus > Saccoglossus kowalevskii. The sequence continues at coordinate 834,372 of NW_028188619.1, read as the reverse complement.
TGCCATACTTTTCAGCACTTTGCCACAACTTTTCAGTACTTTGCCACACTTTTCAGCACCTTGCCAGAACTTTTCAGTACTTTGCTACACTTTTCAGTACTTTGCCACGACTTTGCAGCACTTTGCCACACTTTTCAGCACTTCGCCACAACTTTTCAGTACTTTGCCACACTTTTCAGCACCTTGCCACAACTTTTCAGTACTTTGCCACACTTTTCAGTACTTTGCCACGACTTTGCAGCACTTTGCCACTCCCTTCAGTACTTTGCCACGACTTTGCCACAACTCTTCAGTACTTTGTCACACTTTTCAGTACTTTGCCACGACTTTTCAGCACTTCGCCACAACTTTTCAGTACTTTGCCACACTTTTCAGTACTTTGCCACGACTTTGCCACGACTTTTCAGTACTTTGCCACTACTTTTCAGCACTTTACCACAACTTTTCAGTACTTTGCCAAACTTTTCAGTACTTTGCCACACTTTTCAGCACTTTGCCACAACTTTTCAGTACTTTGCCACACTTTTCAGTACTTTGCCACACTTTTCAGTACTTTGCCACGACTTTGCAGCACTTTGCCACACTTTTCAGCACTTTGCCACAAATTTTCAGTACTTTGCCACACTTTTCAGCACTTTGCCACAACTTTTCAGTTCTTTGCCACACTTTTCAGTACTTTGCCACGACTTTGCCACGACTTTTCACTACTTTGCCACACTTTTCAGCACTTTGCCACAAATTTTCAGTACTTTGCCACACTTTTCAGCACTTTGCCACAACTTTTCAGTACTTTGCCACACTTTTCAGTACTTTGCCACGACTTTGCAGCACTTTGCCACTCTTTTCAGTACTTTGCCACACTTTTCAGTACTTTGCCACGACTTTACAGCACTTTGCCACTCTTTTCAGTACTTTGCCACGACTTTGCCACAACTTTTCAGTACTTTGCCACACTTTTCAGTACTTTGCCACGACTTTTCAGTACTTTACCACACTTTTCAGTACTTTGCCAAGACTTTGCCACAACTGTTCAGTACTTTGCCACACTTTTCAGTACTTTGCCACTGCGTTTCAGTACTTTGACACTAATTTTCAGCACTTAGCCACAACTTTACAGTACTTTGCCACAATTTTTAGCACTTTGCCATTACTTTTCAGCACTTTGCCACAAGTTTCCAGTACTTTCCCAAACTTTTCAGTACTTTGCCACTACTTTTCAGCACTTTGCCACACTTTTCAAGACTTTGCCACGACTTTTCAGCACTTTGCCACAACTTTTCAGTACTTTGCCACAATTTTTCAGTACTTTGCCACGACTTTGCCACTACTTTTCAGTACTTTGCCACACTTTTCAGTACTTTGCCACAACTTTTCAGTACTTTGCCACACTTTTCAGTACTTTACCACGACTTTTCAGTACTTTGCCACACTTTTCAGCATTTGCCACTACTTTTCAGCACTTTGCCACAACTTTTCAGTACTTTGCCACTCTTTTCAGTACTTTGCCACGACTTTTCAGCACTTCGCCACAACTTTTCAGTACTTTGCCACACTTTTCAGTACTTCGCCACGACTTTGCCACAACTTTTCAGTACTTTGCCACTCTTTTCAGTACTTTACCACGACTTTGCCACAACTTTTCAGTACTTGCCACACTTTTCAGTACTTTGCCACGACTTTTCAGCACTTCGCCACGACTTTGCAGTACTTTGCCATACTTTTCAGCACTTTGCCACAACTTTTCAGTACTTTGCCACACTTTTCAGCACCTTGCCAGAACTTTTCAGTACTTTGCCACACTTTTCAGTACTTTGCCACGACTTTGCAGCAATTTGGTACTCTTTTCAGTACTTTGCCACGACTTTGCCACAACTCTTCAGTACTTTGCCACACTTTTCAGTACTTTGCCACGACTTTTCAGCACTTCGCCACAACTTTTCAGTACTTTGCCACACTTTTCAGTACTTTGCCACGACTTTGCCACGACTTTTCAGTACTTTACCACTACTTTTCAGCACTTTGCCACAACTTTTCAGTACTTTGCCACACTTTTCAGTACTTTGCCACGACTTTGCAGTACTTTGCCACACTTTTCAGCACTTTGCCACAACTTTTCAGTACTTTGCCACACTTTTCAGTACTTTGCCACACTTTTCAGTACTTTGCCACACTTTTCAGTACTTTGCCACGACTTTGCAGCACTTTGCCACTACTTTTCGGCACTTTGCCATAACTTTTCAGTACTTTGCCACACTTATCAGTACTTTGCCACGACTTTTCAGCACTTTGCCACTACTTTTCAGCACTTTGCCACAACTTTTCAGTACTTTGCCACACTTTTCAGCACTTTGCCACTACTTTTCAGCACTTTGCCACAACTTTTCAGTACTTTGCCACACTTTTCAGTACTTTGCCACGACTTTGCCACGACTTTTCAGTATTTTGCCACACTTTTCAGTACTTTGCAACTGCTCTTCAGAACTTTTCCACTACTTTTCAGCACTTTGCCACAACTTTTCAGTGTTATGCCACACTTTTCAGCACTTTGCCACAACTTTTTATTACTTTGCCACTGCTTTTCAGTACTTTGACACTACTTTTCAGCACTTTGCCACAACTTTTCAGTGTTATGCCACACTTTTCAGTACTTTACCACACTTTTCAGTACTTTGCCAAGACTTTGCCTCAACTGTTCAGTACTTTGCCACAATTTTCAGCACTTTGCCATTACTTTTCAGCACTTTGCCACAAGTTTCCTGTACTTTGCCAAACTTTTCAGTACTTTGCCACTACTTTTCAGCACTTTGCCACACTTTTCAGTACTTTGCCTCGACTTTTCAGCACTTTGCCACAACTTTTCAGTACTTTGGCACACTTTTCAGTACTTTGCCACGACTTTGCCACACTTTTCAGCACTTTGCCACAACTTTTCAGTACTTTGCCACGACTTTTCATACTTTGCCACACTTTTCAGCACTTTGCCACTAATTTTCAGCACTTTGCCACAACTTTTCAGTACTTTGCCACACTTTTCAGTACTTTGCACGATTTTTCAGCACTTCGCCACAACTTTTCAGTACTTTGCCACACTTTTCAGCACTTTGCCACTACTTTTCAGTTCTTTGCCACTCTTTTCAGCACTTTGCCACAACTTTTCAGTACTTTGCCACACTTTTCAGTACTTTGCCACGACTTTGCAGCACTTTGCCACACTTTTCAAGACTTTGCCACGACTTTTCAGCACTTTGCCACAACTTTTCAGTACTTTGCCACAATTTTTCAGTACTTTGCCACGACTTTGCCACTACTTTTCAGTACTTTGCCACACTTTTCAGTACTTTGCCACGACTTTGCAGCACTTTGCAACTCTTTTCAGTACTTTGCCACACTTTTCAGTACTTTGCCACGACTTTACAGCACTTTGCCACTCTTTTCAGTACTTTGCCACGACTTTGCCACAACTTTTCAGTACTTTGCCACACTTTTCAGTACTTTGCCACGACTTTTCAGCACTTCGCCACAACTTTTTAGTACATTGCCACACTTTTCAGTACTTTGCCACGACTTTGCCACAACTTTTCAGTACTTTAGCACACTTTTCAGTACTTTGCCAAGACTTTGCCACAACTGTTCAGTACTTTGCCACACTTTTCAGTACTTTGCCACTGCTTTTCAGTACTTTGACACTAATTTTCAGCACTTAGCCACAACTTTACAGTACTTTGCCACAATTTTTAGCACTTTGCCATTACTTTTCAGCACTTTGCCACAAGTTTCCAGTACTTTCCCAAACTTTTCAGTACTTTGCCACTACTTTTCAGCACACTGCCACACGTTTCAAGACTTTGCCACGACTTTTCAGCACTTTGCCACAACTTTTCAGTACTTTGCCACAATTTTTCAATACTTTGCCACGACTTTGCCACTACTTTTCAGTACTTTGCCACACTTTTCAGCACTTCGCCACAACTTTTCAGTACTTTGCCACACTTTTCAGTACTTCGCCACGACTTTGCCACAACTTTTCAGTACTTTGCCACTCTTTTCAGTACTTTGCCACGACTTGCCACAACTTTTCAGTACTTGCCACACTTTTCAGTACTTTGCCACGACTTTTCAGCACTTCGCCACGACTTTGCAGCACTTTGCCATACTTTTCAGCACTTTGCCACAACTTTTCAGTACTTTGCCACACTTTTCAGCACCTTGCCAGAACTTTTCAGTACTTTGCTACACTTTTCAGTACTTTGCCACGACTTTGCAGCACTTTGCCACACTTTTCAGCACTTCGCCACAACTTTTCAGTACTTTGCCACACTTTTCAGCACCTTGCCACAACTTTTCAGTACTTTGCCACACTTTTCAGTACTTTGCCACGACTTTGCAGCACTTTGCCACTCCCTTCAGTACTTTGCCACGACTTTGCCACAACTCTTCAGTACTTTGTCACACTTTTCAGTACTTTGCCACGACTTTTCAGCACTTCGCCACAACTTTTCAGTACTTTGCCACACTTTTCAGTACTTTGCCACGACTTTGCCACGACTTTTCAGTACTTTGCCACTACTTTTCAGCACTTTACCACAACTTTTCAGTACTTTGCCAAACTTTTCAGTACTTTGCCACACTTTTCAGCACTTTGCCACAACTTTTCAGTACTTTGCCACACTTTTCAGTACTTTGCCACACTTTTCAGTACTTTGCCACGACTTTGCAGCACTTTGCCACACTTTTCAGCACTTTGCCACAAATTTTCAGTACTTTGCCACACTTTTCAGCACTTTGCCACAACTTTTCAGTTCTTTGCCACACTTTTCAGTACTTTGCCACGACTTTGCCACGACTTTTCACTACTTTGCCACACTTTTCAGCACTTTGCCACAAATTTTCAGTACTTTGCCACACTTTTCAGCACTTTGCCACAACTTTTCAGTACTTTGCCACACTTTTCAGTACTTTGCCACGACTTTGCAGCACTTTGCCACTCTTTTCAGTACTTTGCCACACTTTTCAGTACTTTGCCACGACTTTACAGCACTTTGCCACTCTTTTCAGTACTTTGCCACGACTTTGCCACAACTTTTCAGTACTTTGCCACACTTTTCAGTACTTTGCCACGACTTTTCAGTACTTTACCACACTTTTCAGTACTTTGCCAAGACTTTGCCACAACTGTTCAGTACTTTGCCACACTTTTCAGTACTTTGCCACTGCGTTTCAGTACTTTGACACTAATTTTCAGCACTTAGCCACAACTTTACAGTACTTTGCCACAATTTTTAGCACTTTGCCATTACTTTTCAGCACTTTGCCACAAGTTTCCAGTACTTTCCCAAACTTTTCAGTACTTTGCCACTACTTTTCAGCACTTTGCCACACTTTTCAAGACTTTGCCACGACTTTTCAGCACTTTGCCACAACTTTTCAGTACTTTGCCACAATTTTTCAGTACTTTGCCACGACTTTGCCACTACTTTTCAGTACTTTGCCACACTTTTCAGTACTTTGCCACAACTTTTCAGTACTTTGCCACACTTTTCAGTACTTTACCACGACTTTTCAGTACTTTGCCACACTTTTCAGCATTTGCCACTACTTTTCAGCACTTTGCCACAACTTTTCAGTACTTTGCCACTCTTTTCAGTACTTTGCCACGACTTTTCAGCACTTCGCCACAACTTTTCAGTACTTTGCCACACTTTTCAGTACTTCGCCACGACTTTGCCACAACTTTTCAGTACTTTGCCACTCTTTTCAGTACTTTACCACGACTTTGCCACAACTTTTCAGTACTTGCCACACTTTTCAGTACTTTGCCACGACTTTTCAGCACTTCGCCACGACTTTGCAGTACTTTGCCATACTTTTCAGCACTTTGCCACAACTTTTCAGTACTTTGCCACACTTTTCAGCACCTTGCCAGAACTTTTCAGTACTTTGCCACACTTTTCAGTACTTTGCCACGACTTTGCAGCAATTTGGTACTCTTTTCAGTACTTTGCCACGACTTTGCCACAACTCTTCAGTACTTTGCCACACTTTTCAGTACTTTGCCACGACTTTTCAGCACTTCGCCACAACTTTTCAGTACTTTGCCACACTTTTCAGTACTTTGCCACGACTTTGCCACGACTTTTCAGTACTTTACCACTACTTTTCAGCACTTTGCCACAACTTTTCAGTACTTTGCCACACTTTTCAGTACTTTGCCACGACTTTGCAGTACTTTGCCACACTTTTCAGCACTTTGCCACAACTTTTCAGTACTTTGCCACACTTTTCAGTACTTTGCCACACTTTTCAGTACTTTGCCACACTTTTCAGTACTTTGCCACGACTTTGCAGCACTTTGCCACTACTTTTCGGCACTTTGCCATAACTTTTCAGTACTTTGCCACACTTATCAGTACTTTGCCACGACTTTTCAGCACTTTGCCACTACTTTTCAGCACTTTGCCACAACTTTTCAGTACTTTGCCACACTTTTCAGCACTTTGCCACTACTTTTCAGCACTTTGCCACAACTTTTCAGTACTTTGCCACACTTTTCAGTACTTTGCCACGACTTTGCCACGACTTTTCAGTATTTTGCCACACTTTTCAGTACTTTGCAACTGCTCTTCAGAACTTTTCCACTACTTTTCAGCACTTTGCCACAACTTTTCAGTGTTATGCCACACTTTTCAGCACTTTGCCACAACTTTTTATTACTTTGCCACTGCTTTTCAGTACTTTGACACTACTTTTCAGCACTTTGCCACAACTTTTCAGTGTTATGCCACACTTTTCAGTACTTTACCACACTTTTCAGTACTTTGCCAAGACTTTGCCTCAACTGTTCAGTACTTTGCCACAATTTTCAGCACTTTGCCATTACTTTTCAGCACTTTGCCACAAGTTTCCTGTACTTTGCCAAACTTTTCAGTACTTTGCCACTACTTTTCAGCACTTTGCCACACTTTTCATTACTTTGCCTCGACTTTTCAGCACTTTGCCACAACTTTTCAGTACTTTGGCACACTTTTCAGTACTTTGCCACGACTTTGCCACACTTTTCAGCACTTTGCCACAACTTTTCAGTACTTTGCCACGACTTTTCATACTTTGCCACACTTTTCAGCACTTTGCCACTAATTTTCAGCACTTTGCCACAACTTTTCAGTACTTTGCCACACTTTTCAGTACTTTGCACGATTTTTCAGCACTTCGCCACAACTTTTCAGTACTTTGCCACACTTTTCAGCACTTTGCCACTACTTTTCAGTTCTTTGCCACTCTTTTCAGCACTTTGCCACAACTTTTCAGTACTTTGCCACACTTTTCAGTACTTTGCCACGACTTTGCAGCACTTTGCCACAACTTTTCAGTACTTTGCCACTTTTTTCAGTACTTTGCCACGACTTTGCCACTACTTTTCAGTACTTTGCCACACTTTTCAGTACTTTGCCACAACTTTTCAGTACTTTGCCACACTTTTCAGTACTTTACCACGACTTTTCAGTACTTTGCCACACTTTTCAGCACTTTGCCACTACTTTTCAGCACTTTGCATAACTTTTCAGTACTTTGCCACACTTTTCAGTACTTTGCCACGACTTTTCAGCACTTCGCCACATCTTGTCAGTACTTTGCCACACTTTTCAGTACTTTGCCACGACTTTGCCACGACTTTTCAGTACTTTGCCACACTTTTCAGCACTTTGCCACAACTTTTCAGTACTTTGCCACACTTTTCAGCACTTTGCCACAACTTTTCAGTACTTTGCCACACTTTTCAGTACTTTGCCACGACTTTGCAGCACTTTGCCACTCTTTTCAGTACTTTGCCACGACTTTGCCACAACTTTTCAGTACTTTGCCACACTTTTCAGTACTTTACCACACTTTTCAGTACTTTGCCAAGACTTTGCCACAACTGTTCAGTACTTTGCCACATTTTTCAGTACTTTGCCACTGCTTTTCAGTATTTTGACACTAATTTTCAGCACTTAGCCACAACTTTACAGTAATTTGCCACAATTTTCAGCACTTTGCCATTACTTTTCAGCACTTTGCTACAAGTTTCCAGTACTTTGCCAAACTTTTCAGTACTTTGCCACTACTTTTCAGCACTTTAACACACTTTTCAAGACTTTGCCACGACTTTTCAGCACTTTGCCACAACTTTTCAGTACTTTGCCACACTTTTCAGTACTTTGCCACGATTTGCCACTACTTTTCAGTACTTTGCCACACTTTTCAGTACTTTGCCACAACTTTTCAGTACTTTGCCACACTTTTCAGTACTTTACCACGACTTTTCAGTACTTTGCCACACTTTTCAGCACTTTGCCACTACTTTTCAGCACTTCGCCACAACTTTTCAGTACTTTGCCACACTTTTCAGTACTTTGCCACGACCTTGCCACAACTTTTCAGTACTTTGCCACTCTTTTCAGTACTTTGCCACGACTTTGCCACAACTTTTCAGTACTTTGCCACACTTTTCAGTACTTTGACACGAATTTTCAGCACTTCGCCACAACTTCTCAGTACTTTGCCACACGTTTCAGCACTTTGCCACAATTTTTCAGTACTTTGCCACACTTTTCAGTACTTTGCCACGACTTTGCAGCACTTTGCCACACTTTTCAGCACTTTGCCACAACTTTTCTGTACTTTGCCACACTTTTCAGCACCTTGCCACAACTTTTCAGTACTTTGCCACACTTTTCAGTACTTTGCCACGACTTTGCAGCACTTTGCCACTCTCTTCAGTACTTTGCCACGACTTTGCCACAACTCTTCAGTACTTTGCCACACTTTTCAGTACTTTGCCACGACTTTTCAGCACTTCGCCACAACTTTTCAGTACTTTGCCACACTTTTCAGTACTTTGCCACGACTTTGCCACGACTTTTCAGTACTTTGCCACTACTTTTCAGCACTTTGCCACAACTTTTCAGTACTTTGCCAAACTTTTCAGTACTTTGCCACACTTTTCAGCACTTTGCCACAACTTTTCAGTACTTTGCCACACTTTTCAGTACTTTGCCACACTTTTCAGTACTTTGCCACGACTTTGCAGCACTTTGCCACACTTTTCAGCACTTTGCCACAAATTTTCAGTACTTTGCCACACTTTTCAGCACTTTGCCACAACTTTTCAGTACTTTGCCACACTTTTCAGTACTTTGCCACGACTTTGCCACGACTTTTCAGTACTTTGCCACACTTTTCAGCACTTTGCCACAAATTTTCAGTACTTTGCCACACTTTTCAGCACTTTGCCACAACTTTTCAGTACTTTGCCACACTTTTCAGTACTTTGCCACGACTTTGCAGCACTTTGCCACTCTTTTCAGTACTTTGCCACGACTTTGCCACAACTTTTCAGTACTTTGCCACACTTTTCAGTACTTTGCCACGACTTTTCAGCACTTCGCCACAACTTTTCAGTACTTTGCCACACTTTTCAGTACTTTGCCACGACTTTGCCACAACTTTTCAGTACTTTACCACACTTTTCAGTACTTTGCCAAGACTTTGCCACAACTGTTCAGTACTTTGCCACACTTTTCAGTACTTTGCCACTGCTTTTCAGTACTTTGCCACACTTTTCAGCACTTTGCCACAACTTTTCAGTACTTTGCCACACTTTTCAGTACTTTGCCACGACTTTGCAGCACTTTGCCACTGCTTTTCAGTACTTTGACACTAATTTTCAGCACTTAGCCACAACTTTACAGTACTTTGCCACAATTTTCAGCACTTTGTCATTACTTTTCAGCACATTGCCACAAGTTTCCAGTACTTTGCCAAACTTTTCAGTACTTTGCCACTACTTTTCAGCACTTTGCCACACTTTTCAAGACTTTGCCACGACTTTTCAGCACTTTGCCACAACTTTTCATTACTTTGCCACACTTTTCAGTACTTTGCCACGATTTGCCACTACATTTCAGTACTTTGCCACACTTTTCAGTACTTTGCCACAACTTTTCAGTACTTTGCCACAATTTTCAGTACTTTGACACGAATTTTCAGCACTTCGCCACAACTTTTCAGTACTTTGCCACACTTTTCAGCACTTTGCCACAACTTTTCAGTACTTTGCCACACTTTTCAGTACTTTGCCACGACTTTGCAGCACTTTGCCACACTTTTCAGCACTTTGCCATAACTTTTCAGTACTTTGCCACACTTTTCAGCACCTTGCCACAACTTTTCAGTACTTTGCCACACTTTTCAGTACTTTGCCACGACTTTGCAGCACTTTGCCACTCTTTTCAGTACTTTGCCACGACTTTGCCACAACTTTTCAGTACTTTGCCACACTTTTCAGTACTTTGCCACGACTTTTCAGCACATCGCCACAACTTTTCAGTACTTTGCCACACTTTTCAGTACTTTGCCACGACTTTGCCACAACTTTTCAGTACTTTACCACACTTTTCAGTACTTTGCCAAGACTTTGCCACAACTGTTCAGTACTTTGCCACACTTTTCAGTACTTTGCCACTGCTTTTCAGTACTTTGCCACACTTTTCAGCACTTTGCCACAACTTTTCAGTACTTTGCCACACTTTTCAGTACTTTGCCACGACTTTGCAGCACTTTGCCACTGCTTTTCAGTACTTTGACACTAATTTTCAGCACTTAGCCACAACTTTACAGTACTTTGCCACAATTTTCAGCACTTTGTCATTACTTTTCAGCACATTGCCACAAGTTTCCAGTACTTTGCCAAACTTTTCACTACTTTGCCACTACTTTTCAGCACTTTGCCACACTTTTCAAGACTTTGCCACGACTTTTCAGCACTTTGCCACAACTTTTCATTACTTTGCCACACTTTTCAGTACTTTGCCACAACTTTTCAGTACTTTGCCACACTTTTCAGTACTTTGCCACACTTTTCAGTACTTTGCCACGACTTTGCAGCACTTTGCCACACTTTTCAGCACTTTGCCACAAATTTTCAGTACTTTGCCACACTTTTCAGCACTTTGCCACAACTTTTCAGTACTTTGCCACACTTTGCAGTACTTTGCCACGACTTTGCCACGACTTTTCAGTACTTTGCCACACTTTTCAGCACTTTGCCACAAATTTTCAGTACTTTGCCACACTTTTCAGCACTTTGCCACAACTTTTCAGTACTTTGCCACACTTTTCAGTACTTTGCCACGACTTTGCAGCACTTTGCCACTCTTTTCAGTACTTTGCCACGACTTTGCCACAACTTTTCAGTACTTTGCCACACTTTTCAGTACTTTGCCACGACTTTTCAGCACTTCGCCACAACTTTTCAGTACTTTGCCACACTTTTCAGTACTTTGCCACGACTTTGCCACAACTTTTCAGTACTTTACCACACTTTTCAGTACTTTGCCAAGACTTTGCCACAACTGTTCAGTACTTTGCCACACTTTTCAGTACTTTGCCACTGCTTTTCAGTACTTTGCCACACTTTTCAGCACTTTGCCACAACTTTTCAGTACTTTGCCACACTTTTCAGTACTTTGCCACGACTTTGCAGCACTTTGCCACTGCCTTTCAGTACTTTGACACTAATTTTCAGCACTTAGCCACAACTTTACAGTACTTTGCCACAATTTTCAGCACTTTGTCATTACTTTTCAGCACATTGCCACAAGTTTCCAGTACTTTGCCAAACTTTTCAGTACTTTGCCACTACTTTTCAGCACTTTGCCACACTTTTCAAGACTTTGCCACAACTTTTCATTACTTTGCCACACTTTTCAGTACTTTGCCACGATTTGCCACTACTTTTCAGTACTTTGCCACACTTTTCAGTACTTTGCCACAACTTTTCAGTACTTTGCCACACTTTTCAGTACTTTGACACGAATTTTCAGCACTTCGCCACAACTTTTCAGTACTTTGCCACACTTTTCAGCACTTTGCCACAACTTTTCAGCACTTTGTCATTACTTTTCAGCACATTGCCACAAGTTTCCAGTACTTTGCCAAACTTTTCAGTACTTTGCCACTACTTTTCAGCACTTTGCCACGACTTTGCAGCACTTTGCCACTGCCTTTCAGTACTTTGACACTAATTTTCAGCACTTAGCCACAACTTTTCATTACTTTGCCACACTTTTCAGTACTTTGCCACGATTTGCCACTACTTTTCAGTACTTTGCCACACTTTTCAGTACTTTGCCACAACTTTTCAGTACTTTGCCACACTTTTCAGTACTTTGACACGAATTTTCAGCACTTCGCCACAACTTTTCAGTACTTTGCCACACTTTTCAGCACTTTGCCACAACTTTTCAGTACTTTGCCACACTTTTCAGTACTTTGCCACGACTTTGCAGCACTTTGCCACACTTTTCAGCACTTTGCCATAACTTTTCAGTACTTTGCCACACTTTTCAGCACCTTGCCACAACTTTTCAGTACTTTGCCACACTTTTCAGTACTTTGCCACGACTTTGCAGCACTTTGCCACTCTTTTCAGTACTTTGCCACGACTTTGCCACAACTTTTCAGTACTTTGCCACACTTTTCAGTACTTTGCCACGACTTTTCAGCACTTCGCCACAACTTTTCAGTACTTTGCCACACTTTTCAGTACTTTGCCACGACTTTGCCACAACTTTTCAGTACTTTACCACACTTTTCAGTACTTTGCCAAGACTTTGCCACAACTGTTCAGTACTTTGCCACACTTTTCAGTACTTTGCCACTGCTTTTCAGTACGTTGCCACACTTTTCAGCACTTTGCCACAACTTTTCAGTACTTTGCCACACTTTTCAGTACTTTGCCACGACTTTGCAGCACTTTGCCACTGCTTTTCAGTACTTTGACACTAATTTTCAGCACTTAGCCACAACTTTACAGTACTTTGCCACAATTTTCAGCACTTTGTCATTACTTTTCAGCACATTGCCACAAGTTTCCAGTACTTTGCCAAACTTTTCAGTACTTTGCCACTACTTTTCAGCACTTTGCCACACTTTTCAAGACTTTGCCACGACTTTTCAGCACTTTGCCACAACTTTTCATTACTTTGCCACACTTTTCAGTACTTTGCCACGATTTGCCACTACTTTTCAGTACTTTGCCACACTTTTCAGTACTTTGCCACAACTTTTCAGTACTTTGCCACACTTTTCAGTACTTTGACACGAATTTTCAGCACTTCGCCACAACTTTTCAGTACTTTGCCACACTTTTCAGCACTTTGCCACAACTTTTCAGTACTTTGCCACACTTTTCAATACTTTGCCACGACTTTGCAGCACTTTGCCACACTTTTCAGCACTTTGCCATAACTTTTCAGTACTTTGCCACACTTTTCAGCACCTTGCCACAACTTTTCAGTACTTTGCCATACTTTTCAGTACTTTGCCACGACTTTGCAGCACTTTGCCACTCTCTTCAGTACTTTGCCACGACTTTGCCACAACTCTTCGGTACTTTGCCACACTTTTCAGTACTTTGCCACGACTTTTCAGCACTTCGCCACAACTTTTCAGTACTTTGCCACACTTTTCAGTACTTTGCCACGACTTTGCCACGACCTTTCAGTACTTTGCCACTACTTTTCAGCACTTTGCCACAACTTTTCAGTACTTTGCCAAACTTTTCAGTACTTTGCCACACTTTTCAGCACTTTGCCACAACTTTTCAGTACTTTGCCACACTTTTCAGTACTTTGCCACACTTTTCAGTACTTTGCCACGACTTTGCAGCACTTTGCCACACTTTTCAGCACTTTGCCACAAATTTTCAGTACTTTGCCACACTTTTCAGCACTTTGCCACAACTTTTCAGTACTTTGCCACACTTTTCACTACTTTGCCACGACTTTGCCACGACTTTTCAGTACTTTGCCACACTTTTCAGCACTTTGCCACAAATTTTCAGTACTTTGCCACACTTTTCAGCACTTTGCCACAACTTTTCAGTACTTTGCCACACTTTTCAGTACTTTGCCACGACTTTGCAGCACTTTGCCACTCTTTTCAGTACTTTGCCACGACTTTGCCACAATTTTTCAGTACTTTGCCACACTTTTCAGTACTTTGCCACGACTTTTCAGCACTTTGCCACAACTTTTCAGTACTTTGCCACACTTTTCAGTACTTTGCCACGACTTTGCCACAACTTTTCAGTACTTTACCACACTTTTCAGCACTTTGCCACAAATTTTCAGTACTTTGCCACACTTTTCAGCACTTTGCCACAACTTTTCAGTACTTTGCCACACTTTTCAGTACTTTGCCACGACTTTGCAGCACTTTGCCACTCTTTTCAGTACTTTGCCACGACTTTGCCACAACTTTTCAGTACTTTGCCACACTTTTCAGTACTTTGCCAGGACTTTTCAGCACTTCGCCACAACTTTTCAGCACTTCGCCACAACTGTTCAGTACTTTGCCACACTTTTCAGTACTTTGCCACTGCTTTTCAGTACTTTGACACTAATTTTCAGCACTTAGCCACAACTTTACAGTACTTTGCCACAATTTTCAGCACTTTGTCATTACTTTTCAGCACTTTGCCACAAGTTTCCAGTACTTTGCCAAACTTTTCAGTACTTTGCCACTACTTTTCAGCACTTTGCCACACTTTTCAAGACTTTGCCACGACTTATCAGCACTTTGCCACAACTTTGCCACGATTTGCCACACTTTTCAGTACTTTGCCACGATTTGCCACTACTTTTCAGTACTTTGCCACACTTTTCAGTACTTTGCCACAACTTTTCAGTACTTTGCCACACTTTTCAGTACTTTACCACACTTTTCAGTACTTTGCCACGACTTTGCAGCACTTTGCCACACTTTTCAGCAGTTTGCCACAACTTTTCAGTACTTTGCCACACTTTTCAGCACTTTGCCACAACTTTTCAGTACTTTGCCACACTTTTCAGTACTTTGCCAGACTTTGCAGCACTTTGCCACACTTTTCAGCACTTTGCCATAACTTTTCAGTACTTTGCCACACTTTTCAGCACCTTGCCACAACTTTTCAGTACTTTGCCACACTTTTCAGTACTTTGCCACGACTTTGCAGCACTTTGCCACTCTCTTCAGTACTTTGCCACGACTTTGCCACAACTCTTCAGTACTTTGCCACACTTTTCAGTACTTTGCCACGACTTTTCAGCACTTCGCCACAACTTTTCAGTACTTTGCCACACTTTTCAGTACTTTGCCACGACTTTGCCACGACTTTTCAGTACTTTGCCACTACTTTTCAGCACTTTGCCACAACTTTTCAGTACTTTGCCAAACTTTTCAGTACTTTGCCACACTTTTCAGCACTTTGCCACAACTTTTCAGTACTTTGCCACACTTTTCAGTACTTTGCCACACTTTTCAGTACTTTGCCACGACTTTGCAGCACTTTGCCACACTTTTCAGCACTTTGCCACAAATTTTCAGTACTTTGCCACACTTTTCAGCACTTTGCCACAACTTTTCAGTACTTTGCCACACTTTTCACTACTTTGCCACGACTTTGCCACGACTTTTCAGTACTTTGCCACACTTTTCAGCACTTTGCCACAAATTTTCAGTACTTTGCCACACTTTTCAGCACTTTGCCACAACTTTTCAGTACTTTGCCACACTTTTCAGTACTTTGCCACGACTTTGCAGCACTTTGCCACTCTTTTCAGTACTTTGCCACGACTTTGCCACAATTTTTCAGTACTTTGCCACACTTTTCAGTACTTTGCCACGACTTTTCAGCACTTCGCCACAACTTTTCAGTACTTTGCCACACTTTTCAGTACTTTGCCACAACTTTTCAGTACTTTACCACACTTTTCAGCACTTTGCCACAAATTTTCAGTACTTTGCCACACTTTTCAGCACTTTACCACAACTTTTCAGTACTTTGCCACACTTTTCAGTACTTTGCCACGACTTTGCAGCACTTTGCCACTCTTTTCAGTACTTTGCCACGACTTTGCCACAACTTTTCAGTACTTTGCCACACTTTTCAGTACTTTGCCAGGACTTTTCAGCACTTCGCCACAACTTTTCAGCACTTCGCCACAACTGTTCAGTACTTTGCCACACTTTTCAGTACTTTGCCACTGCTTTTCAGTACTTTGACACTAATTTTCAGCACTTAGCCACAACTTTACAGTACTTTGCCACAATTTTCAGCACTTTGTCATTACTTTTCAGCACTTTGCCACAAGTTTCCAGTACTTTGCCAAACTTTTCAGTACTTTGCCACTACTTTTCAGCACTTTGCCACACTTTTCAAGACTTTGCCACGACTTATCAGCACTTTGCCACAACTTTTCATTACTTTGCCACACTTTTCAGTACTTTGCCACGATTTGCCACTACTTTTCAGTACTTTGCCACACTTTTCAGTACTTTGCCACAACTTTTCAGTACTTTGCCACACTTTTCAGTACTTTACCACACTTTTCAGTACTTTGCCACGACTTTGCAGCACTTTGCCACACTTTTCAGCACTTTGCCACAACTTTTCAGTACTTTGCCACACTTTTCAGCACCTTGCCACAACTTTTCAGTACTTTGCCACACTTTTCAGTACTTTGCCACGACTTTGCAGCACTTTGCCACTCTCTTCAGTACTTTGCCACGACTTTGCCACAACTCTTCAGTACTTTGCCACACTTTTCAGTACTTTGCCACGACTTTTCAGCACTTCGCCACAACTTTTCATTACTTTGCCACACTTTTCAGTACTTTGCCACGACTTTGCCACGACTTTTCAGTACATTGCCACTACTTTTCAGCACTTTGCCACAACTTTTCAGTACTTTGCCAAACTTTTCAGTACTTTGCCACACTTTTCAGCACTTTGCCACAACTTTTCAGTACTTTGCCACACTTTTCAGTACTTTGCCACACTTTTCAGTACTTTGCCACGACTTTGCAGCACTTTGCCACACTTTTCAGCACTTTGCCACAAATTTTCAGTACTTTGCCACACTTTTCAGCACTTTGCCACAACTTTTCAGTACTTTGCCACACTTTTCAGTACTTTGCCACGACTTTGCCACGACTTTTCAGTACTTTGCCACACTTTTCAGCACTTTGCCACAAATTTTCAGTACTTTGCCACACTTTTCAGCACTTTGCCACAACTTTGCAGCACTTTGCCACTCTTTTCAGTACTTTGCCACGACTTTGCCACAACTTTTCAGTACTTTGCCACACTTTTCAGTACTTTGCCACGACTTTTCAGCACTTCGCCACAACTTTTCAGTACTTTGCCACACTTTTCAGTACTTTGCCACGACTTTGCCACAACTTTTCAGTACTTTACCACACTTTTCAGTACTTTGCCAAGACTTTGCCACAACTGTTCAGTACTTTGCCACACTTTTCAGTACTTTGCCACTGCTTTTCAGTACTTTGCCACACTTTTCAGCACTTTGCCACAACTTTTCAGTACTTTGCCACACTTTTCAGTACTTTGCCACGACTTTGCAGCACTTTGCCACTCTTTTCAGTACTTTGCCACGACTTTGCCACAACTTTTCAGTACTTTGCCACACTTTTCAGTATTTTGCCACGACTTTTCAGCACTTCGCCACAACTTTTCAGTACTTTGCCACACTTTTCAGTACTTTGCCACGACTTTGCCACAACTTTTCAGTACTTTACCACACTTTTCAGTACTTTGCCAAGACTTTGCCACAACTGTTCAGTACTTTGCCACACTTTTCAGTACTTTGCCACTGCTTTTCAGTACTTTGACACTAATTTTCAGCACTTAGCCACAACTTTACAGTACTTTGCCACAATTTTCAGCACTTTGTCATTACTTTTCAGCACTTTGCCACAAGTTTCCAGTACTTTGCCAAACTTTTCAGTACTTTGCCACTACTTTTCAGCACTTTGCCACACTTTTCAAGACTTTGCCACGACTTTTCAGCACTTTGCCACAACTTTTCATTACTTTGCCACACTTTTCAGTACTTTGCCACGATTTGCCACTACTTTTCAGTACTTTGCCACACTTTTCAGTACTTTGCCACAACTTTTCAGTACTTTGCCACACTTTTCAGTACTTTACCACACTTTTCAGTACTTTGCCACGACTTTGCCACAACTTTTCAGTACTTTACCACACTTTTCAGTACTTTGCCAAGACTTTGCCACAACTGTTCAGTACTTGCCACACTTTTCAGTACTTTGCCACTGCTTTTCAGTACTTTGACACTAATTTTCAGCACTTAGCCACAACTTTACAGTACTTTGCCACAATTTTCAGCACTTTGCCATTACTTTTCAGCACTTTGCCACAAGTTTCCAGTACTTTGCCAAACTTTTCAGTACTTTGCCACTGCTTTTCAGTACTTTGCCACACTTTTCAGCACTTTGCCACAACTTTTCAGTACTTTGCCACACTTTTCAGTACTTTGCCACGACTTTGCAGCACTTTGCCACTCTTTTCAGTACTTTGCCACGACTTTGCCTCAACTTTTCAGTACTTTGCCACACTTTTCAGTATTTTGCCACGACTTTTCAGCACTTCGCCACAACTTTTCAGTACTTTGCCACACTTTTCAGTACTTTGCCACGACTTTGCCACAACTTTTCAGTACTTTACCACACTTTTCAGTACTTTGCCAAGACTTTGCCACAACTGTTCAGTACTTTGCCACACTTTTCAGTACTTTGCCACTGCTTTTCAGTACTTTGACACTAATTTTCAGCACTTAGCCACAACTTTACAGTACTTTGCCACAATTTTCAGCACTTTGTCATTACTTTTCAGCACTTTGCCACAAGTTTCCAGTACTTTGCCAAACTTTTCAGTACTTTGCCACTACTTTTCAGCACTTTGCCACACTTTTCAAGACTTTGCCACGACTTTTCAGCACTTTGCCACAACTTTTCATTACTTTGCCACACTTTTCAGTACTTTGCCACGATTTGCCACTACTTT
Source organism: Saccoglossus kowalevskii (assembly GCF_978046115.1). NCBI lineage: Eukaryota > Metazoa > Hemichordata > Enteropneusta > Harrimaniidae > Saccoglossus > Saccoglossus kowalevskii. Next base: position 815,465 of record NW_028188619.1, on the reverse strand, counting down.
TCAGTACTTTGCCACACTTTTCAGTACTTTGCCACAACTTTTCAGTACTTTGCCACACTTTTCAGTACTTTACCACACTTTTCAGTACTTTGCCACGACTTTGCCACAACTTTTCAGTACTTTACCACACTTTTCAGTACTTTGCCAAGACTTTGCCACAACTGTTCAGTACTTTGCCACACTTTTCAGTACTTTGCCACTGCTTTTCAGTACTTTGACACTAATTTTCAGCACTTAGCCACAACTTTACAGTACTTTGCCACAATTTTCAGCACTTTGCCATTACTTTTCAGCACTTTGCCACAAGTTTCCAGTACTTTGCCAAACTTTTCAGTACTTTGACACTAATTTTCAGCACTTAGCCACAACTTTACAGTACTTTGCCACAATTTTCAGCACTTTGCCATTACTTTTCAGCACTTTGCCACAAGTTTCCAGTACTTTGCCAAACTTTTCAGTACTTTGCCACTACTTTTCAGCACTTTGCCACACTTTTCAAGACTTTGCCACGACTTTTAAGCACTTTGCCACAACTTTTCAGTACTTTGCCACACTTTTCAGTACTTTGCCACGATTTGCCACTACTTTTCAGTACTTTGCCACATTTTTCAGTACTTTGCCACAACTTTTCAGTACTTTGCCACACTTTTCAGTACTTTACCACGACTTTTCAGTACTTTGCCACTACTTTTCAGCACTTTGCCACAACTTTTCAGTACTTTGCCTCAACTTTTCAGTACTTTGCCAAACTTTTCAGTACTTTGCCACACTTTTCAGCACTTTGCCACAACTTTTCAGAACTTTGCCACACTTTTCAGTACTTTGCCACGACTTTGCAGCACTTTGCCACACTTTTCAGCACTTTGCCACAAATTTTCAGTACTTTGCCACACTTTTCAGCACTTTGCCACAACTTTTCAGTACTTTGCCACACTTTTCAGTATTTTGCCACGACTTTGCCACGACTTTTCAGTACTTTGCCACACTTGTCAGCACTTTGCCACAAATTTTCAGTACTTTGCCACACTTTTCAGCACTTTGCCACAACTTTTCAGTATTTTGCTACACTTTTCAGTACTTTGCCTCGACTTTGCAGCACTTTGCCACTCTTTTCAGTACTTTGCCACGACTTTGCCACAACTTTTCAGTACTTTGCCACACTTTTAAGTACTTTGCCACGACTTTTCAGCACTTCGCCACAACTTTTCAGTACTTTGCCACACTTTTCAGTACTTTGCCACGACTTTGCCACAACTTTTCAGTACTTTACCACACTTTTCAGTACTTTGCAAAGACTTTGCCACAACTGTTCAGTACTTTGCCACACTTTTCAGTACTTTGCCACTGCTTTTCAGTACTTTGCCACACTTTTCAGCACTTTGCCACAACTTTTCAGTATCTTTGCCACACTTTTCAGTACTTTGCCACGACTTTTCAGCACTTCGCCACAACTTTTCAGTACTTTGCCACACTTTTCAGTACTTTGCCACGACTTTGCCACAACTTTTCAGTACTTTACCACACTTTTCAGTACTTTGCCAAGACTTTGCCACAACTGTTCAGTAGTTTGCCACACTTTTCAGTACTTTGCCACTGCTTTTCAGTACTTTGACACTAATTTTCAGCACTTAGCCACAACTTTACAGTACTTTGCCACAATTTTCAGCACTTTGCCATTACTTTTCAGCACTTTGCCACAAGTTTCCAGTACTTTGCCAAACTTTTCAGTACTTTGCCACTACTTTTCAGCACTTTGCCACACTTTTCAAGACTTTGCCACGACTTTTCAGCACTTTGCCACAACTTTTCAGTACTTTGCCACACTTTTCAGTACTTTGCCACGATCTGCCACTACTTTTCAGTACTTTGCCACACTTTTCAGTACTTTGCCACAACTTTTCAGTACTTTGCCACACTTTTCAGTACTTTACCACGACTTTTCAGTACTTTGCCACACTTTTCAGCACTTTGCCACTACTTTTCAGCACTTTGCTACAACTTTTCAGTACTTTGCCACTCTTTTCAGTACTTTGCCACGACTTTTCAGCACTTCGCCACAACTTTTCAGTACTTTGCCACACTTTTCAGTACTTTGCCATGACTTTGCCACAACTTTTCAGTACTTTGCCACTGTTTTCAGTACTTTGCCACGACTTTGCCACAACTTTTCAGTACTTTGCCACACTTTTCAGTACTTTGCCACGACTTTTCAGCACTTCGCCACAACTTTTCAGTACTTTGCCAAACTTTTCAGCACTTTGCCACAACTTTTCAGTACTTTGCCACACTTTTAAGTACTTTGCCACGACTTTGCAGCACTTTGCCACACTTTTCAGCACTTTGCCACAACTTTTCAGTACTTTGCCACACTTTTCAGCACCTTGCCACAACTTTTCAGTACTTTGCCACACTTTTCAGTACTTTGCCACGACTTTTCAGCACTTCGCCACAACTTTTCAGTACTTTGCCACACTTTTCAGTACTTTGCCACGACTTTGCCACAACTTTTCAGTACTTTGCCACTCTTTTCAGTACTTTGCCACGACTTTGCCACAACTTTTCAGTACTTTGCCACATTTTTCAGTACTTTGCCACGACTTTTCAGCACTTCGCCACAACTTTTCAGTACTTTGCCACACTTTTCAGCACTTTGCCACAACTTTTCAGTACTTTGCCACACTTTTCAGTACTTTACCACGACTTTTCAGTACTTTGCCACACTTGTCAGCACTTTGCCACTACTTTTCAGCACTTCGCCACAACTTTTCAGTACTTTGCCACACTTTTCAGTACTTTGCCACGACCTTGCCACAACTTTTCAGTACTTTGCCACTCTTTTCAGTACTTTGCCACGACTTTGCCACAACTTTTCAGTACTTTGCCACACTTTTCAGTACTTTGCCACGACTTTTCAGCACTTCGCCACAACTTTTCAGTACTTTGCCACACTTTTCAGCACTTTGCCACAACTTTTCAGTACTTTGCCACACTTTTCAGTACTTTGCCACGACTTTGCAGCACTTTGCCACACTTTTCAGCACTTTGCCACAACTTTTCAGTACTTTGCCACACTTTTCAGCACCTTGCCACAACTTTTCAGTACTTTGCCACTCTTTTCAGTACTTTGCCACGACTTTGCCACAACTTTTCAGTACTTTGCCACACTTTTCAGTACTTTGCCACGACTTTTCAGCACTTCGCCACAACTTTTCAGTACTTTGCCACACTTTTCAGCACTTTGCCACAACTTTTCAGTACTTTGCCACACTTTTCAGTACTTTGCCACGACTTTGCAGCACTTTGCCACACTTTTCAGCACTTTGCCACAACTTTTCAGTACTTTGCCACACTTTTCAGCACCTTGCCACAACTTTTCAGTACTTTGCCACACTTTTCAGCACTTTGCCACAACTTTTCAGTACTTTGCCACGACTTTGCCACAACTTTTCAGTACTTTACCACACTTTTCAGTACTTTGCCACGACTTTTCAGCACTTCGCCACAACTTTTCAGTACTTTGCCACACTTTTCAGCACTTTGCCGCAACTTTTCAGTACTTTGCCACACTTTTCAGTATTTTGCCACGACTTTGCAGCACTTTGCCACACTTTTCAGCACTTTGCCACAACTTTTCAGTACTTTGCCACACTTTTCAGCACCTTGCCACAACTTTTCAGTACTTTGCCACACTTTTCAGTACTTTGCCACGACTTTGCAGCACTTTGCCACTCTCTTCAGTACTTTGCCACGACTTTGCCACAACTCTTCAGTACTTTGCCACGACTTTTCAGCACTTCGCCACAACTTTTCAGTACTTTGCCACACTTTTCAGTACTTTGCCACGACTTTGCCACGACTTTTCAGTACTTTGCCACTACTTTTCAGCACTTTGCCACAACTTTTCAGTACTTTGCAAAACTTTTCAGTACTTTGCCACACTTTTCAGCACTTTGCCACAACTTTTCAGTACTTTGCCACACTTTTCAGTACTTTGCCACACTTTTCAGTACTTTGCCACGACTTTGCCACAACTTTTCAGTACTTTGCCACTCTTTTCAGTACTTTGCCACGACTTTGCCACAACTTTTCAGTACTTTGCCACACTTTTCAGTACTTTGCCACGACTTTTCAGCACTTCGCCACAACTTTTCAGTACTTTGCCACACTTTTCAGCACTTTGCCACAACTTTTCAGTACTTTGCCACACTTTTCAGTACTTTACCACGACTTTTCAGTACTTTGCCACACTTTTCAGCACTTTGCCACTACTTTTCAGCACTTTGCCACAACTTTTCAGTACTTTGCCACTCTTTTCAGTACTTTGCCACGACTTTTCAGCACTTCGCCACAACTTTTCAGTACTTTGCCACACTTTTCAGTACTTCGCCACGACTTTGCAGCACTTTGCCACTCTCTTCAGTACTTTGCCACGACTTTGCCACAACTCTTCAGTACTTTGCCACACTTTTCAGTACTTTGCCACGACTTTTCAGCACTTCGCCACAACTTTTCAGTTCTTTGCCACACTTTTCAGTACTTTGCCACGACTTTGCCACGACTTTTCAGAACTTTGCCACTACTTTTCAGCACTTTGCCACAACTTTTCAGTACTTTGCAAAACTTTTCAGTACTTTGCCACACTTTTCAGCACTTTGCCACAACTTTTCAGTACTTTGCCACAAATTTTCAGTACTTTGCCACACTTTTCAGCACTTTGCCACAACTTTTCAGTACTTTGCCACACTTTTCAGTACTTTGCCACGACTTTGCCACGACTTTTCAGTACTTTGCCACACTTTTCAGCACTTTGCTTCAAATTTTCAGTACTTTGCCACAATTTTCAGCACTTTGCCACAACTTTTCAGTACTTTGCCACACTTTTCAGAACTTTGCCACGACTTTGCAGCACTTTGTCACTCTTTTCAGTACTTTGCCACGACTTTGCCACAACTTTTCAGTACTTTGCCACACTTTTCAGTACTTTGCCACGATTTTTCAGCACTTCGCCACAACTTTTCAGTACTTTGCCACACTTTTCAGTACTTTTCCACGACTTTGCCACAACTTTTCAGTACTTTACCACACTTTTCATTACGTTGCCAAGACTTTGCCACAACTGTTCAGTACTTTGCCACACTTTTCAGTACTTTGCCACTGCTTTTCAGTACTTTGCCACACTTTTCAGCACTTTGCCACAACTTTTCAGTACTTTGCCACACTTTACAGTACTTTGCCACGACTTTGCAGCACTTTGCCACTCTTTTCAGTACTTTGCCACGACTTTGCCACAACTTTTCAGTACTTTGCCACACTTTTCAGTACTTTGCCACGACTTTTCAGCACTTCGCCACAACTTTTCAGTACTTTGCCACACTTTTCAGTACTTTGCCACGACTTTGCCACAACTTTTCAGTACTTTACCACACTTTTCAGTACTTTGCCAAGACTTTGCCACAACTGTTCAGTACTTTGCCACACTTTTCAGTACTTTGCCACTGCTTTTCAGTACTTTGCCACGACTTTTCAGCACTTCGCCACAACTTTTCATTACTTTGCCACACTTTTCAGCACTTTGCCACAACTTTTCAGTACTTTGCCACACTTTTCAGTACTTTACCACGACTTTTCAGTACTTTGCCACACTTTTCAGCACTTTGCCACTACTTTTCAGCACTTTGCCACAACTTTTCAGTACTTTGCCACTCTTTTCAGTACTTTGCCACGACTTTTCAGCACTTCGCCACAACTTTTCAGTACTTTGCCACACTTTTCAGTACTTTGCCACGACCTTGCCACAACTTTTCAGTACTTTGCCACTCTTTTCAGCACCTTGCCACAACTTTTCAGTACTTTGCCACACTTTTCAGTACTTTGCCACGACTTTGCAGCACTTTGCCACTCTCTTCAGTACTTTGCCACGACTTTGCCACAACTCTTCAGTACTTTGCCACACTTTTCAGTACTTTGCCACGACTTTTTAGCACTTCGCCACAACTTTTCAGTTCTTTGCCACACTTTTCAGTACTTTCCCACGACTTTGCCACGACTTTTCAGAACTTTGCCACTACTTTTCAGCACTTTGCCACAACTTTTCAGTACTTTGCAAAACTTTTCAGTACTTTGCCACACTTTTCAGCACTTTGCCACAACTTTTCAGTACTTTGCCACAAATTTTCAGTACTTTGCCACACTTTTCAGCACTTTGCCACAACTTTTCAGTACTTTGCCACACTTTTCAGTACTTTGCCACGACTTTGTCACGACTTTTCAGTACTTTGCCACACTTTTCAGCACTTTGCTTCAAATTTTCAGTACTTTGCCACAATTTTCAGCACTTTGCCACAACTTTTCAGTACTTTGCCACACTTTTCAGAACTTTGCCACGACTTTGCAGCACTTTGTCACTCTTTTCAGTACTTTGCTACGACTTTGCCACAACTCTTCAGTACTTTGCCACACTTTTCAGTACTTTGCCACGACTTTTCAGCACTTCGCCACAACTTTTCACTACTTTGCCACACTTTTCAGTTCTTTTCCACGACTTTGCCACAACTTTTCAGTACTTTAGCACACTTTTCATTACTTTGCCAAGACTTTGCCACAACTGTTCAGTACTTTGCCACACTTTTCAGTACTTTGCCACTGCTTTTCAGTACTTTGCCACACTTTTCAGCACTTTGCCACAACTTTTCAGTACTTTGCCACACTTTTCAGTACTTTGCCACGACTTTGCAGCACTTTGCCACTCTTTTCAGTACTTTGCCACGACTTTGCCACAACTTTTCAGTACTTTGCCACACTTTTCAGTACTTTGCCACGACTTTTCAGCACTTCGCCACAACTTTTCAGTACTTTGCCACACTTTTCAGTACTTTGCCACGACTTTGCCACAACTTTTCAGTACTTTACCACACTTTTCAGTACTTTGCCAAGACTTTGCCACAACTTTTCAGTACTTTGCCACACTTTTCAGTACTTTGCCACTGCTTTTCAGTACTTTGACACTAATTTTCAGCACTTAGCCACAACTTTACAGTACTTTGCCACAATTTTCAGCACTTTGCCATTACTTTTCAGCACTTTGCCACAAGTTTCCAGTACTTTGCCAAACTTTTCAGTACTTTGCCACTACTTTTCAGCACTTTTCCACACTTTTCAAGACTTTGCCACGACTTTTCAGCACTTTGCCACAACTTTTCAGTACTTTGCCACACTTTTCAGTACTTTGCCACGATTTGCCACTACTTTTCAGTACTTTGCCACACTTTTCAGTACTTTGCCACAACTTTTCAGTACTTTGCCACACTTTTCAGTACTTTACCACGACTTTTCAGTACTTTGCCACACTTTTCAGCACTTTGCCACTACTTTTCAGCACTTTGCCACAACTTTTCAGTACTTTGCCACTCTTTTCAGTACTTTGCCACGACTTTTCAGCACTTCGCCACAACTTTTCAGTACTTTGCCACACTTTTCAGTACTTTGCCACGACTTTGCCACAACTTTTCACTACTTTGCCACTCTTTTCAGTACTTTGCCACGACTTTGCCACAACTTTTCAGTACTTTGCCACACTTTTCAGTACTTTGCCACGACTTTTCAGCACTTCGCCACAACTTTTCAGTACTTTGCCACACTTTTCAGCACTTTGCCACAACTTTTCAGTACTTTGCCACACTTTTAAGTACTTTGCCACGACTTTGCAGCACTTTGCCAAAATTTTTAGCACTTTGCCATTACTTTTCAGCACTTTGCCACAAGTTTCCAGTACTTTGCCAAACTTTTCAGTACTTTGCCACACTTTTCAGCACTTTGCCACTACTTTTCAGCACTTTGCCACAACTTTTCAGTACTTTGCCTCTCTTTTCAGTACTCTGCCACGACTTTTCAGCACTTCGCCACAACTTTTCAGTACTTTGCCACACTTTTCAGTACTTTGCCACGACTTTGCCACAAATTTTCAGTACTTTGCCACTCTTTTTAGTACTTTGCTACGACTTTGCCACAACTTTTCAGTACTTTGCCACACTTTTCAGTACTTTGCCACGACTTTTCAGCACTTCGCCACAACTTTTCAGTACTTTGCCACACTTTTCAGCACTTTGCCACAACTTTTCAGTACTTTGCCACACTTTTCAGTACTTTGCCACGACTTTGCAGCACTTTGCCACACTTTTCAGCACTTTGCCACAACTATTCAGTACTTTGCCACACTTTTCAGCACCTTGCCACAACTTTTCAGTACTTTGCCACACTTTTCAGTACTTTGCCACGACTTTGCAGCACTTTGCCACTCTCTTCAGTACTTTGCCACGACTTTGCCACAACTCTTCAGTACTTTGCCACACTTTTCAGCACTTCGCCACAACTTGTCAGTACTTTGCCACACTTTTCAGTACTTTGCCACGACTTTGCCACAACTTTTCAGTACTTTGCCACTCTTTTCAGTACTTTGCCACGACTTTGCCACAACTTTTCAGTACTTTGCCACACTTTTCAGTACTTTGCCACGACTTTTCAGCACTTCGCCACAACTTTTCAGTACTTTGCCACACTTTTCAGCACTTTGCCACAACTTTTCAGTACTTTGCCACACTTTTCAGTACTTTGCCACGACTTTGCAGCACTTTGCCACACTTTTCAGCACTTTGCCACAACTTTTCAGTACTTTGCCACACTTTTCAGCACCTTGCCACAACTTTTCAGTACTTTGCCACACTTTTCAGCACTTTGCCACTACTTTTCAGCACTTTGCATAACTTTTCAGTACTTTGCCACACTTTTCAGTACTTTGCCACACTTTTCAGCACTTTGCCACAACTTTTCAGTACTTTGCCACACTTTTCAGTACTTTGCCACGACTTTGCAGCACTTTGCCACTCTTTTCATTACTTTGCCACGACTTTGCCACAACTTTTCAGTACTTTGCCACACTTTTCAGTACTTTGCCACGACTTTTCAGCACTTCGCCACAACTTTTCAGTACTTTGCCACACTTTTCAGTACTTTGCCACGACTTTGCCACAACTTTTCAGTACTTTACCACACTTTTCAGTACTTTGCCAAGACTTTGCCACAACTGTTCAGTACTTTGCCACACTTTTCAGTACTTTGCCACGACTTTGCAGCACTTTGCCACACTTTTCAGTACTTTGCCACGACTTTGCCACAACTTTTCAGTACTTTGCCACTCTTTTCAGTACTTTGCCACGACTTTGCCACAACTTTTCAGTACTTTGCCACACATTTCAGTACTTTGCCACGACTTTGCAGCACTTTGCCACGACTTTTCAGCACTTCGCCACAACTTTTCAGTACTTTGCCACACTTTTCAGTACTTTGCCACGACTTTGCCACAACTTTTCAGTATTTTACCACACTTTTCAGTACTTTGCCAAGACTTTGCCACAACTGTTCAGTACTTTGCCACATTTTTCAGTACTTTGCCACTGCTTTTCAGTACTTTGACACTAATTTTCAGCACTTAGCCACAACTGTACAGTACTTTGCCACAATTTTCAGCACTTTGCCATTACTTTTCAGCACTTTGCCACAAGTTTCCAGTACTTTGCCACTACTTTTCAGCACTTTGCCACACTTTTCAAGACTTTGCCACGACTTTTCAGCACTTGCCACAACTTTTCAGTACTTTGCCACACTTTTCAGTACTTTGCCACGATTTGCCACTACTTTTCAGTACTTTGCTACACTTTTCAGTACTTTGCCACAACTTTTCAGTACTTTGCCACACTTTTCAGTAATTTACCACGACTTTTCAGTACTTTGCCACGACTTTGCCACAACTTTTCAGTACTTTGCCACTCTTTTCAGTACTTTGCCACGACTTTGCCACAACTTTTCAGTACTTTGCCACACTTTTCAGTACTTTGCCACGACTTTGCAGCACTTTGCCACGACTTTTCAGCACTTCGCCACAACTTTTCAGTACTTTGCCACACTTTTCAGTACTTTGCCACGACTTTGCCACAACTTTTCAGTATTTTACCACACTTTTCAGTACTTTGCCAAGACTTTGCCACAACTGTTCAGTACTTTGCCACATTTTTCAGTACTTTGCCACTGCTTTTCAGTACTTTGACACTAATTTTCAGCACTTAGCCACAACTGTACAGTACTTTGCCACAATTTTCAGCACTTTGCCATTACTTTTCAGCACTTTGCCACAAGTTTCCAGTACTTTGCCACTACTTTTCAGCACTTTGCCACACTTTTCAAGACTTTGCCACGACTTTTCAGCACTTGCCACAACTTTTCAGTACTTTGCCACACTTTTCAGTACTTTGCCACGATTTGCCACTACTTTTCAGTACTTTGCTACACTTTTCAGTACTTTGCCACAACTTTTCAGTACTTTGCCACACTTTTCAGTAATTTACCACGACTTTTCAGTACTTTGCCACACTTTTCAAAACTTTGCCACTACTTTTCAGCACTTTGCCACAACTTTTCAGTACTTTGCCACTCTTTTCAGTACTTTGCCACGACTTTTCAGCACTTCGCCACAACTTTTCAGTACTTTGCCACACTTTTCAGTACTTTGCCACGACTTTGCCACAACTTTTCAGTACTTTGCCACTCTTTTCAGTACTTTGCCACGACTTTGCCACAACTTTTCAGTACTTTGCCACATTTTTCAGTACTTTGCCACGACTTTTCAGCACTTCGCCACAACTTTTCAGTACTTTGCCACACTTTTCAGCACTTTGCCACAACTTTTCAGTACTTTGCCACACTTTTCAGTACTTTACCACGACTTTTCAGTACTTTGCCACACTTGTCAGCACTTTGCCACTACTTTTCAGCACTTCGCCACAACTTTTCAGTACTTTGCCACACTTTTCAGTACTTTGCCACGACCTTGCCACAACTTTTCAGTACTTTGCCACTCTTTTCAGTACTTTGCCACGACTTTGCCACAACTTTTCAGTACTTTGCCACACTTTTCAGTACTTTGCCACGACTTTTCAGCACTTCGCCACAACTTTTCAGTACTTTGCCACACTTTTCAGCACTTTGCCACAACTTTTCAGTACTTTGCCACACTTTTCAGTACTTTGCCACGACTTTGCAGCACTTTGCCACACTTTTCAGCACTTTGCCACAACTTTTCAGTACTTTGCCACACTTTTCAGCACCTTGCCACAACTTTTCAGTACTTTGCCACACTTTTCAGTACTTTGCCACGACTTTGCCACAACTCTTCAGTACTTTGCCACACTTTTCAGTACTTTGCCACGACTTTTCAGCACTTCGCCATAACTTTTCAGTACTTTGCCACACTTTTCAGTACTTTGCCACGACTTTGCCACGACTTTTCAGTACTTTGCCACTACTTTTCAGCACTTTGCCACAACTTTTCAGTACTTTGCAAAACTTTTCAGTACTTTGCCACACTTTTCAGCACTTTGCCACAACTTTTCAGTACTTTGCCACACTTTTCAGTACTTTGCCACACTTTTCAGTACTTTGCCACGACTTTGCCACAAATTTTCAGTACTTTGCCACTCTTTTCAGTACTTTGCCACGACTTTGCCACAACTTTTCAGTACTTTGCCACACTTTTCAGTACTTTGCCACGACTTTTCAGCACTTCGCCACAACTTTTCAGTACTTTGCCACACTTTTCAGCACTTTGCCACAACTTTTCAGTACTTTGCCACACTTTTCAGTACTTTACCACGACTTTTCAGTACTTTGCCACACTTTTCAGCACTTTGCCACTACTTTTCAGCACTTTGCCACAACTTTTCAGTACTTTGCCTCTCTTTTCAGTACTTTGCCACGACTTTTCAGCACTTCGCAACAACTTTTTAGTACTTTGCCACACTTTTCAGTACTTTGCCACGACCTTGCCACAACTTTTCAGTACTTTGCCACTCTTTTCAGCACCTTGCCACAACTTTTCAGTACTTTGCCACACTTTTCAGTACTTTGCCACGACTTTGCAGCACTTTGCCACTCTCTTCAGTACTTTGCCACGACTTTGCCACAACTCTTCAGTACTTTGCCACACTTTTCAGTACTTTGCCACGACTTTTCAGCACTTCGCCACAACTTTTCAGTACTTTGCCACACTTTTCAGTACTTTGCCACGACTTTGCCACGACTTTTCAGTACTTTGCCACACTTTTCAGCACTTTGCCACAACTTTTCAGTACTTTGCCACACTTTTCAGCACTTTGCCACTACTTTTCAGCACTTTGCCACAACTTTTCAGTACTTTGCCTCTCTTTTCAGTACTTTGCCACGACTTTTCAGCACTTCGCCACAACTTTTCAGTACTTGCCACACTTTTCAGTACTTTGCCACAACTTTTCAGTACTTTGCCACACTTTTCAGTACTTTGCCACGACTTTGCCACGACTTTTCTGTACTTTGCCACACTTTTCAGCACTTTGCTACAAATTTTCAGTACTTTGCCACACTTTCAGCACTTTGCCACAACTTTTCAGTACTTTGCCACACTTTTCAGTACTTTGCCACGACTTTGCAGCACTTTGCCACTCTTTTCAGTACTTTGCCACGACTTTGCCACAACTTTTCAGTACTTTGCCACACTTTTCAGTACTTTGTCACGACTTTTCAGCACTTCGCCACAACTTTTCAGTACTTTGCCACACTTTTCAGTACTTTGCCACGACTTTGCCACAACTGTTCAGTACTTTGCCACACTTTTCAGTACTTTGCCACTGCTTTTCAGTACTTTGATACTAATTTTCAGCACTTAGCCACAACTTTACAGTACTTTGCCACAATTTTAGCACTTTGCCATTACTTTTCAGCACTTTGCCACAAGTTTCCAGTACTTTGCCGAACTTTTCAGTACTTTGCCACACTTTTCAGCACTTTGCCACTACTTTTCATCACTTTGCCACAACTTTTCAGTACTTTGCCTCTCTTTTCAGTACTTTGCCACGACTTTTCAGCACTTCGCCAAAACTTTTCAGTACTTTGCCACACTTTTCAGTACTTTGCCACGACTTTGCCACAACTTTTCAGTTCTTTGCCACTCTTTTCAGTACTTTGCTACGACTTTGCCACAACTTTTCAGTACTTTGCCACACTTTTCAGTACTTTGCCACGACTTTTCAGCACTTCGCCACAAATTTTCAGTACTTTGCCACACTTTTCAGCACTTTGCCACAACTTTTCAGTACTTTGCCACACTTTTCAGTGCTTTGCCACGACTTTGCAGCACTTTGCCACACTTTTCAGCACTTTGCCACAACTATTCAGTACTTTGCCACACTTTTCAGCACCTTGCTACAACTTTTCAGTACTTTGCCACAATTTTCAGTACTTTGCCACGACTTTGCAGCACTTTGCCACTCTCTTCAGAACTTTGCCACGACTTTGCCACAACTCTTCATTACTTTGCCACAAATTTTCAGTACTTTGCCACACTTTTCAGCACTTTGCCACAACTTTTCAGTACTTTGCCACACTTTTCAGTACTTTGCCACGACTTTGCAGCACTTTGCCACTCTTTTCAGTACTTTGCCACGACTTTGCCACAACTTTTCAGTACTTTGCCACACTTTTCAGTACTTTGCCACGACTTTTCAGCACTTCGCCACAACTTTTCAGTACTTTGCCACACTTTTCAGTACTTTTCCACGACTTTGACACAACTTTTCAGTACTTTACCACACTTTTCATTACTTTGCCAAGACTTTGCCACAACTGTTCAGTACTTTGCCACACTTTTCAGTACTTTGCCACTGCTTTTCAGTACTTTGCCACACTTTTCAGCACTTTGCCACAACTTTTCAGTACTTTGCCACACTTTTCAGTACTTTGCCACGACTTTGCAGCACTTTGCCACTACTTTTCAGTACTTTGCCACGACTTTGCCACAACTCTTCAGTACTTTGCCACACTTTTCAGTACTTTGCCACGACTTTTCAGCACTTCGCCACAACTTTTCAGTACTTTGCCACACTTTTCAGTACTTTGCCACGACTTTGCCACAACTTTTCAGTATTTTACCACACTTTTCAGTACTTTGCCAAGACTTTGCCACAACTGTTCAGTACTTTGCCACACTTTTCAGTACTTTGCCACTGCTTTTCAGTACTTTGACACTAATTTTCAGCACTTAGCCACAACTTTACAGTACTTTGCCACAATTTTCAGCACTTTGCCATTACTTTTCAGCACTTTGTCACAAGTTTCCAGTACTTTGCCAAACTTTTCAGTACTTTGCCACTACTTTTCAGCACTTTGCCACACTTTTCAAGACTTTGCCACGACTTTTCAGCACTTTGCCACAACTTTTCAGTACTTTGCCACACTTTTCAGTACTTTGCCACGATTTGCCACTACTTTTCAGTACTTTGCCACACTTTTCAGTACTTTGCCACAACTTTTCAGTACTTTGCCACACTTTTCAGTAATTTACCACGACTTTTCAGTACTTTGCCACACTTTTCAGCACTTTGCCACTACTTTTCAGCACTTTGCCACAACTTTTCAGTACTTTGCCACTCTTTTCAGTACTTTGCCACGACTTTTCAGCACTTCGCCACAACTTTTCAGTACTTTGCCACACTTTTCAGTACTTTGCCACGACTTTGCCACAACTTTTCACTACTTTGCCACTCTTTTCAGAACTTTGCCACGACTTTGCCACAACTTTTCAGTACTTTGCCACACTTTTCAGTACTTTGCCACGACTTTTCAGCACTTCGCCACAACTTTTCAGTACTTTGCCACACTTTTCAGCACTTTGCCACAACTTTTCAATACTTTGCCACACTTTTAAGTACTTTGCCACAAGTTTCCTGTACTTTGCCAAACTTTTCAGTACTTTGCCACACTTTTCAGCACTTTGCCACTACTTTTCAGCACTTTGCCACAACTTTTCAGTACTTTGCCTCTCTTTTCAGTACTTTGCCACGACTTTTCAGCACTTCGCCACAACTTTTCAGTACTTTGCCACACTTTTCAGTACTTTGCCACGACTTTGCCACAAATTTTCAGTACTTTGCCACTCGTTTCAGTACTTTGCTACGACTTTGCCACAACTTTTCAGTACTTTGCCACACTTTTCAGTACTTTGCCACGACTTTTCAGCACTTCGCCACAACTTTTCAGTACTTTGCCACACTTTTCAGCACTTTGCCACAACTTTTCAGTACTTTGCCACACTTTTCAGTACTTTGCCACGACTTTGCAGCACTTTGCCACACTTTTCAGCACTTTGCCACAACTATTCAGTACTTTGCCACACTTTTCAGCACCTTGCCACAACTTTTCAGTACTTTGCCACACTTTTCAGTACTTTGCCACGACTTTGCAGCACTTTGCCACTCTCTTCAGTACTTTGCCACGACTTTGCCACAACTCTTCAGTACTTTGCCACACTTTTCAGTACTTTGCCACGACTTTTCAGCACTTCGCCACTACTTTACAGCACTTTGCCACAACTTTTCAGTACTTTGCCAAACTTTTCAGTACTTTGCCACACTTTTCAGCAACTTTGCCACAACTTTTCAGTACTTTGCCACACTTTTCAGTACTTTGCCACACTTTTCAGTACTTTGCCACGACTTTGCAGCACTTTGCCACACTTTTCAGCACTTTGCCAAAATTTTCAGTACTTTGCCACACTTTTCAGCACTTTGCCACAACTTTTCAGTACTTTGCCACACTTTTCAGTACTTTGCCACGACTTTGCCACGACTTTTCAGTACTTTGCCACACTTTTCAGCACTTTGCCACAAATTTTCAGTACTTTGCCACACTTTTCAGCACTTTGCCACAACTTTTCAGTACTTTGCCACACTTTTGAGTACTTTGCCACGACTTTGCAGCACTTTGCCACTCTTTTCAGTACTTTGCCACGACTTTGCCACAACTTTTCAGTACTTTGCCACACTTTTCAATACTTTGCCACGACTTTTCAACACTTCGCCACAACTTTTCAGTACTTTGCCACACTTTTCAGTACTTTGCCACGACTTTGCCACAACTTTTCAGTACTTTACCACACTTTTCAGTACTTTGCCAAGACTTTGCCACAACTGTTCAGTACTTTGCCACGCTTTTCAGTACTTTGCCACTGCTTTTCAGTACTTTGACACTAATTTCAGCACTTAGCCACAACTTTACAGTACTTTGCCACAATTTTTAGCACTTTGCCATTACTTTTCAGCATTTTGCCACAAGTTTCCATTACTTTGCCAAACTTTTCAGTACTTTGCCACTACTTTTCAGCACTTTGCCACACTTTTCAAGACTTTGCTACGACTTTTCAGCACTTTGCCACAACTTTTCAGTACTTTGCCACACTTTTCAGTACTTTGCCACGACTTTGCCACTACTTTTCAGTACTTTGCCACACTTTTCAGTACTTTGCCACAACTTTTCAGTACTTTGCCACACTTTTCAGTACTTTACCACGACTTTTCAGTACTTTGCCACACTTTTCAGCACTTTGCCACGACTTTTCAGCACTTCGCCACAACTTTTCAGTACTTTGCCACACTTTTCAGTACTTCGCCACGACTTTGCCACAACTTTTCATTACTTTGCCACTCTTTTCAGTACTTTGCCACGACTTTGCCACAACTTTTCAGTACTTGCCACACTTTTCAGTACTTTGCCACTACTTTCAGCACTTCGCCACGACTTTGCAGCACTTTGCCATACTTTTCAGCACTTTGCCACAACTTTTCAGTACATTGCCACGACTTTGCAGCACTTTGCCACTCTTTTCAGTACTTTGCCACGACTTTGCCACAACTTTCAGTACTTTGCCACACTTTTCAGTACTTTGCCACGACTTTTCAGCACTTCGCCACAACTTTTAAGTACTTTGCCACACTTTTCAGTACTTTGCCACGACTTTGCCACGACTTTTCAGTACTTTGCCACTACTTTTCAGCACTTTGCCACAACTTTTCAGTACTTTGCCAAACTTTTCAGTACTTTGCCACACTTTTCAGCACTTTGCCACAATTTTCAGTACTTTGCCACACTTTTCAGTACTTTGCCACACTTTTCAGTACTTTGCCACGACTTTGAAGCACTTTGCCATACTTTTCAGCACTTTGCCACAAATTTTCAGTTCTTTGCCACACTTTTCAGCACTTTGCCACAACTTTTCAGTACTTTGCCACACTTTTCAGTACTTTGCCACGACTTTGCCACGACTTTTCAGTACTTTGCCACACTTTTCAGCACTTTGCCACAAATTTTCAGTACTTTGCCACACTTTTCAGCACTTTGCCACAACTTTTCAGTACTTTGCCACACTTTTCAGTACTTTGCCACGACTTTGCAGCACTTTGCCACTCTTTTCAGTACTTTGCCACGACTTTGCCACAACTTTTCAGTAATTTGCCACACTTTTCAGTACTTTGCCACGACTTTGCCACAACTGTTCAGTACTTTGCCACACTTTTCATTACTTTGCCACTGCTTTTCAGTACTTTGACACTAATTTTCAGCACTTAGCCACAACTTTACAGTACTTTGCCACAATTTTTAGCACTTTGCCATTACTTTTCAGCACTTTGCCACAAGTTTCCAGTACTTTGCCAAACTTTTCAGTACTTTGCCACACTTTTCAGCACTTTGCCACTACTTTTCAGCACTTTGCCACAACTTTTCAGTACTTTGCCTCTCTTTTCAGTACTTTGACACTAATTTTCAGCACTTAGCCACAACTTTACAGTACTTTGCCACAATTTTTAGCACTTTGCCATTACTTTTCAGCACTTCGCCACAACTTTTCAATACTTTGCCACACTTTTCAGTACTTTGCCACACTTTTCAGCACTTTGCCACTACTTTTCATCAATTTGCCACAACTTTTCAGTACTTTGCCTCTCTTTTCAGTACTTTGCCACGACTTTTCAGCACTTCGCCACAACTTTTCAGTACTTTGCCACACTTTTCAGTACTTTGCCACAACTTTTCAGTACTTTGCCACACTTTTCAGTACTTTGCCACGACTTTGCCACGACTTTTCTGTACTTTGCCACACTTTTCAGCACTTTGCCACAAATTTTCAGTACTTTGCCACACTTTTCAGCACTTTGCCACAACTTTTCAATACTTTGCCACACTTTTCAGTACTTTGCCACGACTTTGCAGCACTTTGCCACTCTTTTCAGTACTTTGCCACGACTTTGCCACAACTTTTCAGTACTTTGCCACACTTTTCAGTACTTTGTCACGACTTTTCAGCACTTCGCCACAACTTTTCAGTACTTTGCCACACTTTTCAGTACTTTGCCACGACTTTGCCACAACTGTTCAGTACTTTGCCACACTTTTCAGTACTTTGCCACTGCTTTTCAGTACTTTGACACTAATTTTCAGCACTTAGCCACAACTTTACAGTACTTTGCCACAATTTTTAGCACTTTGCCATTACTTTTCAGCACTTTGCCACAAGTTTCCAGTACTTTGCCAAACTTTTCAGTACTTTGCCACACTTTTCAGCACTTTGCCACTACTTTTTCAGCACTTTGCCACAACTTTTCAGTACTTTGCCTCTCTTTTCAGTACTTTGCCACGACTTTTCAGCACTTCGCCACAACTTTTCAGTACTTTGCCACACTTTTCAGTACTTTGCCACGACTTTGCCACAACTTTTCAGTACTTTGCCACTCTTTTCAGTACTTTGCTACGACTTTGCCACAACTTTTCAGTACTTTGCCACACTTTTCAGTACTTTGCCACGACTTTTCAGCACTTCGCCACAACTTTTCAGTACTTTGCCACACTTTTCAGCACTTTGCCACAACTTTTCAGTACTTTGCCACACTTTTCAGTACTTTGCCACGACTTTGCAGCACTTTGCCACACTTTTCAGCACTTTGCCACAACTATTCAGTACTTTGCCACACTTTTCAGCACCTTGCTACAACTTTTCAGTACTTTGCCACAATTTTCAGTACTTTGCCACGACTTTGCAGCACTTTGCCACTCTCTTCAGAACTTTGCCACGACTTTGCCACAACTCTTCATTACTTTGCCACAAATTTTCAGTACTTTGCCACACTTTTCAGCACTTTGCCACAACTTTTCAGTACTTTGCCACACTTTTCAGTACTTTGCCACGACTTTGCAGCACTTTGCCACTCTTTTCAGTACTTTGCCACGACTTTGCCACTACTTTTCAGTACTTTGCCACACTTTTCAGTACTTTGTCACGACTTTTCAGCACTTCGCCACAACTTTTCAGTACTTTGCCACACTTTTCAGTACTTTGTCACGACTTTTCAGCACTTCGCCACACTTTTCAGTACTTTGCCACACTTTTCAGTACTTTGCCACGACTTTGCCACAACTTTTCAGTACTTTGCCACTCTTTTCAGTACTTTGCCACACTTTTCAGCACTTTGCCACTACTTTTTCAGCACTTTGCCACAACTTTTCAGTACTTTGCCTCTCTTTTCAGTACTTTGCCACGACTTTTCAGCACTTCGCCACAACTTTTCAGTACTTTGCCACACTTTTCAGTACTTTGCCACGACTTTGCCACAACTTTTCAGTACTTTGCCACTCTTTTCAGTACTTTGCTACGACTTTGCCACAACTTTTCAGTACTTTGCCACACTTTTCAGTACTTTGCCACGACTTTTCAGCACTTCGCCACAACTTTTCAGTACTTTGCCACACTTTTCAGCACTTTGCCACAACTTTTCAGTACTTTGCCACACTTTTCAGTACTTTGCCACGACTTTGCAGCACTTTGCCACACTTTTCAGCACTTTGCCACAACTATTCAGTACTTTGCCACACTTTTCAGCACCTTGCTACAACTTTTCAGTACTTTGCCACAATTTTCAGTACTTTGCCACGACTTTGCAGCACTTTGCCACTCTCTTCAGAACTTTGCCACGACTTTGCCACAACTCTTCATTACTTTGCCACAAATTTTCAGTACTTTGCCACACTTTTCAGCACTTTGCCACAACTTTTCAGTACTTTGCCACACTTTTCAGTACTTTGCCACGACTTTGCAGCACTTTGCCACTCTTTTCAGTACTTTGCCACGACTTTGCCACTACTTTTCAGTACTTTGCCACACTTTTCAGTACTTTGTCACGACTTTTCAGCACTTCGCCACAACTTTTCAGTACTTTGCTACACTTTTCAGTACTTTGTCACGACTTTTCAGCACTTCGCCACACTTTTCAGTACTTTGCCACTGCTTTTCAGTACTTTGACACTAATTTCCAGCACTTAGCCACAACTTTACAGTACTTTGCCACAATTTTTAGCACTTTGCCATTACTTTTCAGCACTTTGCCACAAGTTTCCAGTACTTTGCCAAACTGTTCAGTACTTTGCCACACTTTTCAGCACTTTGCCATTACTTTTCAGCACTTTGCCACAACTTTTCAGTACTTTGCCTCTCTTTTCAGTACTTTGCCACGACTTTTCAGCACTTCGCCATAACTTTTCAGTATTTTGCCACACTTTTCAGTACTTTGCCACGACTTTGCCACAACTTTTCAGTACTTTGCCACTCTTTTCAGTACTTTGCTACGACTTTGCCACAACTTTTCAGTACTTTGCCACACTTTTCAGTACTTTGCCACGACTTTGCCACGACTTTTCAGTACTTTGCCACTACTTTTCAGCACTTTGCCACAACTTTTCAGTACTTTGCCAAACTTTTCAGTACTTTGCCACACTTTTCAGCACTTTGCCACAACTTTTCAGTACTTTGCCACACTTTTCAGTACTTTGCCACACTTTTCAGTACTTTGCCACGACTTTGAAGCACTTTGCCACACTTTTCAGCACTTTGCCACACATTTTCAGTTCTTTGCCACACTTTTCAGCACTTTGCCACAACTTTTCAGTACTTTGCCACACTTTTCAGTACTTTGCCACGACTTTGCCACAACTTTTCAGTACTTTGCCACACATTTCAGTACTTTGCCACGACTTTGCCACAACTGTTCAGTACTTTGCCACACTTTTCAGTACTTTGCCACTGCTTTTCAGTACTTTGACACTAATTTTCAGCACTTAGCCACAACTTTACAGTACTTTGCCACAATTTTTAGCACTTTGCCATTACTTTTCAGCACTTTGCCACAAGTTTCCAGTACTTTGCCAAACTTTTCAGTACTTTGCCACACTTTTCAGCACTTTGCCACTACTTTTCAGCACTTTGCCACAACTTTTCAGTACTTTGCCTCTCTTTTCAGTACTTTGACACTAATTTTCAGCACTTAGCCACAACTTTACAGTACTTTGCCACAATTTTTAGCACTTTGCCATTACTTTTCAGCACTTCGCCACAACTTTTCAGTACTTTGCCACACTTTTCAGTACTTTGCCACGACTTTGCCACAACTTTTCAGTACTTTGCCACTCTTTTCAGTACTTTGCTACGACTTTGCCACAACTTTTCAGTACTTTGCCACACTTTTCAGTACTTTGCCACGACTTTTCAGCACTTCGCCACAACTTTTCAGTATTTTGCCACACTTTTCAGCACTTTGCCACAACTTTTCAGTACTTTGCCACACTTTTCAGTACTTTGCCACGACTTTGCAGCACTTTGCCACACTTTTCAGCACTTTGCCACAACTATTCAGTACTTTGCCACACTTTTCAGCACCTTGCCACAACTTTTCAGTACTTTGCCACAATTTTCAGTACTTTGCCTCGACTTTGCAGCACTTTGCCACTCTCTTCAGTACTTTGCCACGACTTTGCCACAACTCTTCATTACTTTGCCACACTTTTCAGTACTTTGCCACGACTTTTCAGCACTTCGCCACAATTTTTCAGTACTTTGCCACACTTTTCAGTACCTTGCCACGACTTTGCCACGACTTTTCAGTACTTTGCCACTACTTTACAGCACTTTGCCACAACTTTTCAGTACTTTGCCAAACTTTTCAGTACTTTGCCACACTTTTCAGCACTTTGCCACAACTTTTCAGTACTTTGCCACACTTTTCAGTACTTTGCCACGACTTTGCAGCACTTTGCCACACTTTTCAGCACTTTGCCACAACTTTTCAGTACTTTGCCACACTTTTCAGCACCTTGCCACAACTTTTCAGTACTTTGCCACACTTTTCAGTACTTTGCCACGACTTTGCAGCACTTTGCCACTCTCTTCAGTACTTTGCCACGACTTTGCCACAACTCTTCAGTACTTTGCCACACTTTTCAGTACTTTGCCACGACTTTTCAGCACTTCGCCACAACTTTTAAGTACTTTGCCACACTTTTCAGTACTTTGCCACGACTTTGCCACGACTTTTCAGTACTTTGCCACTACTTTTCAGCACTTTGCCACACTTTTCAGCTCTTTGCCACAACTTTTCAGTACTTTGCCACACTTTTCAGTACTTTGCCACACTTTTCAGTACTTTGCCACGACTTTACAGCACTTTGCCACACTTTTCAGCACTTTGCCACAAATTTTCATTTCTTTGCCACACTTTTCAACACTTTGCCACAACTTTTCAGTACTTTGCCACACTTTTCAGTACTTTGCCACGACTTTGCCACGACTTTTCAGTACTTTGCCACACTTTTCAGCACTTTGCCACAAATTTTCAGTACTTTGCCACACTTTTCAGCACTTTGCCACAACTTTTCAGTACTTTGCCACACTTTTCAGTACTTTGCACGACTTTGCAGCACTTTGCCACTCTTTTCAGTACTTTGCCACCACTCTGCCACTACTTTTCAGTACTTTGCCACACTTTTCAGTACTTTGTCACGACTTTTCAGCACTTCGCCACAACTTTTCAGTACTTTGCCACACTTTTCAGTACTTTGTCACGACTTTTCAGCACTTCGCCACACTTTTCAGTACTTTGCCACTGTTTTTCAGTACTTTGACACTAATTTTCAGCACTTAGCCACAACTTTACAGTACTTTGCCACAATTTTTAGCACTTTGCCATTACTTTTCAGCACTTTGCCACAAGTTTCCAGTACTTTGCCAAACTGTTCAGTACTTTGCCACACTTTTCAGCACTTTGCCACTACTTTTCAGCACTTTGCCACAACTTTTCAGTACTTTGCCTCTCTTTTCAGTACTTTGCCACGACTTTTCAGCACTTCGCCACAACTTTTCAGTACTTTGCCACACTTTTCAGTACATTGCCACGACTTTGCCACAACTTTTCAGTACTTTGCCACTCTTTTCAGTACTTTGCTACGACTTTGCCACAACTTTTCAGTACTTTGCCACACTTTTCAGTACTTTGCCACGACTTTTCAGCACTTCGCCACAACTTTTCATTACTTTGCCACACTTTTCAGCACTTTTGCCACAACTTTTCAGTACTTTGCCACACTTTTCAGTACTTTGCCACGACTTTGCAGCACTTTGCCACACTTTTCAGCACTTTGCCACAACTATTCAGTACTTTGCCACACTTTTCAGCACCTTGCTACAACTTTTCAGTACTTTGCCACAATTTTCAGTACTTTGCCACGACTTTGCAGCACTTTGCCACTCTCTTCAGAACTTTGCCACGACTTTGCCACAACTCTTTATTACTTTGCCACAAATTTTCAGTACTTTGCCACACTTTTCAGCACTTTGCCACAACTTTTCAGTACTTTGCCACACTTTTCAGTACTTTGCCACGACTTTGCAGCACTTTGCCACACTTTTCAGCACTTTGCCACAACTTTTCAGTACTTTGCCACACTTTTCAGCACCTTGCCACAACTTTTCAGTACTTTGCCACACTTTTCAGTACTTTGCCACGACTTTGCAGCACTTTGCCACTCTCTTCAGAACTTTGCCACGACTTTGCCACAACTCTTTATTACTTTGCCACAAATTTTCAGTACTTTGCCACACTTTTCAGCACTTTGCCACAACTTTTCAGTACTTTGCCACACTTTTCAGTACTTTGCCACGACTTTGCAGCACTTTGCCACACTTTTCAGCACTTTGCCACAACTTTTCAGTACTTTGCCACACTTTTCAGCACCTTGCCACAACTTTTCAGTACTTTGCCACACTTTTCAGTACTTTGCCACGACTTTGCAGCACTTTGCCACTCTCTTCAGTACTTTGCCACGACTTTGCCACAATTCTTCAGTACTTTGCCACACTTTTCAGTACTTTGCCACGACTTTTCAGCACTTCGCCTCAACTTTTAAGTACTTTGCCACACTTTTCAGTACTTTGCCACGACTTTGCCACGACTTTTCAGTACTTTGCCACTACTTTTCAGCACTTTGCCACAACTTTTCAGTACTTTGCCAAACTTTTCAGTACTTTGCCACACTTTTCAGCACTTTGCCACAACTTTTCAGTACTTTGCCACACTTTTCAGTACTTTGCCACACTTTTCAGTACTTTGCCACGACTTTTCAGCACTTCGCCGCAACTTTTCAGTACTTTGCCACACTTTTCAGCACTTTGCCACAACTTTTCAGTACTTTGCCACACTTTTCAGTACTTTGCCACGACTTTGCAGCACTTTGCCACACTTTTCAGCACTTTGCCACAACTATTCAGTACTTTGCCACACTTTTCAGCACCTTGCTACAACTTTTCAGTACTTTGCCACAATTTTCAGTACTTTGCCACGACTTTGCAGCACTTTGCCACTCTCTTCAGAACTTTGCCACGACTTTGCCACAACTCTTCATTACTTTGCCACAAATTTTCAGTACTTTGCCACACTTTTCAGCACTTTGCCACAACTTTTCAGTACTTTGCCACACTTTTCAGTACTTTGCCACGACTTTGCAGCACTTTGCCACTCTTTTCAGTACTTTGCCACGACTTTGCCACTACTTTTCAGTACTTTGCCACACTTTTCAGTACTTTGTCACGACTTTTCAGCACTTCGCCACAACTTTTCAGTACTTTGCCACACTTTTCAGTACTTTGTCACGACTTTTCAGCACTTCGCCACACTTTTCAGTACTTTGCCACTGCTTTTCAGTACTTTGACACTAATTTCCAGCACTTAGCCACAACTTTACACTACTTTGCCACAATTTTTAGCACTTTGCCATTACTTTTCAGCACTTTGCAACAAGTTTCCAGTACTTTGCCAAACTGTTCAGTACTTTGCCACACTTTTCAGCACTTTGCCACTACTTTTCAGCACTTTGCCACAACTTTTCAGTACTTTGCCTCTCTTTTCAGTACTTTGCCACGACTTTTCAGCACTTCGCCACAACTTTTCAGTACTTTGCCACACTTTTCAGTACTTTGCCACGACTTTGCCACAACTTTTCAGTACTTTGCCACTCTTTTCAGTACTTTGCTACGACTTTGCCACAACTTTTCAGTACTTTGCCACACTTTTCAGTACTTTGCCACGACTTTTCAGCACTTCGCCACAACTTTTCAGTACTTTGCCACACTTTTCAGCACTTTGCCACAACTTTTCAGTACTTTGCCACACTTTTCAGTACTTTGCCACGACTTTTCAGCACTTCGCCACAACTTTTCAGTACTTTGCCACACTTTTCAGTACTTTGCCACGACTTTGCCACAACTTTTCAGTACTTTGCCACTCTTTTCAGTACTTTGCTACGACTTTGCCACAACTTTTCAGTACTTTGCCACACTTTTCAGTACTTTGCCACGACTTTTCAGCACTTTGCCACAACTTTTCAGTACTTTGCCAAACTTTTCAGTACTTTGCCACACTTTTCAGCACTTTGCCACAACTTTTCAGTACTTTGCCACACTTTTCAGTACTTTGCCACACTTTTCAGTACTTTGCCACGACTTTGAAGCACTTTGCCACACTTTTCAGCACTTTGCCACAAATTTTCAGTTCTTTGCCACACTTTTCAGCACTTTGCCACAACTTTTCAGTACTTTGCCACGACTTTTCAGTACTTTGCCACGACTTTGCCACGACTTTTCAGTACTTTGCCATACTTTTCAGCACTTTGCCACAAATTTTCAGTACTTTGCCACACTTTTCAGCACTTTGCCACAACTTTTCAGTACTTTGCCACACTTTTCAGTACTTTGCCACGACTTTGCAGCACTTTGCCACTCTTTTCAGTACTTTGCCACGACTTTGCCACAACTTTTCAGTACTTTGCCACACTTTTCAGTACTTTGTCACGACTTTTCAGCACTTCGCCACAACTTTTCAGTACTTTGCCACACTTTTCAGTACTTTGCCACGACTTTGCCACAACTGTTCAGTACTTTGCCACACTTTTCAGTACTTTGCCACTGCTTTTCAGTACTTTGACACTAATTTTCAGCACTTAGCCACAACTTTACAGTACTTTGCCAAAATTTTTAGCACTTTGCCATTACTTTTCAGCACTTTGCCACAAGTTTCCAGTACTTTGCCAAACTTTTCAGTACTTTGCCACACTTTTCAGCACTTTGCCACTACTTTTCAGCACTTTGCCACAACTTTTCAGTACTTTGCCTCTCTTTTCAGTACTTTGCCACGACTTTTCAGCACTTCGCCACAACTTTTCAGTACTTTGCCACTCTTTTCAGTACTTTGCCACGACTTTGCCACAACTTTTCAGTACTTTGCCACTCTTTTCAGTACTTTGCTACGACTTTGCCACAACTTTTCAGTACTTTGCCACACTTTTCAGTACTTTGCCACGACTTTTCAGCACTTCGCCACACCTTTTCAGTACTTTGCCACACTTTTCAGCACTTTGCCACAACTTTTCAGTACTTTGCCACACTTTTCAGTACTTTGCCACGACTTTGCAGCACTTTGCCAAACTTTTCAGCACTTTGCCACAACTATTCAGTACTTTGCCACACTTTTCAGCACCTTGCCACAACTTTTCAGTACTTTGCCACAATTTTCAGTACTTTGCCACGACTTTGCAGCACTTTGCCACTCTCTTCAGTACTTTGCCACGACTTTGCCACAACTCTTCATTACTTTGCCACACTTTCAGTACTTTGCCACGACTTTTCAGCACTTCGCCACAACTTTTCAGTACTTTGCCACACTTTTCAGTACTTTGCCACGACTTTGCCACGACTTTTCAGTACTTTGCCACTACTTTACAGCACTTTGCCACAACTTTTCAGTACTTTGCCAAACTTTTCAGTACTTTGCCACACTTTTCAGCACTTTGCCACAACTTTTCAGTACTTTGCCACACTTTTCAGTACTTTGCCACGACTTTGCAGCACTTTGCCACACTTTTCAGCACTTTGCCACAACTTTTCAGTACTTTGCCACAATTTTCAGCACCTTGCCACAACTTTTTAGTACTTTGCCACACTTTTCAGTACTTTGCCACGACTTTGCAGCACTTTGCCACTCTCTTCAGTACTTTGCCACGACTTTGCCACAACTCTTCAGTACTTTGCCACACTTTTCAGTACTTTGCCACGACTTTTCAGCACTTCGCCACAACTTTTAAGTACTTTGCCACACTTTTCAGTACTTTGCCACGACTTTGCCACGACTTTTCAGTACTTTGCCACTACTTTTCAGCACTTTGCCACACTTTTCAGTACTTTGCCACGACTTTACAGCACTTTGCCACACTTTTCAGCACTTTGCCACAAATTTTCAGTTCTTTGCCACACTTTTCAGCACTTTGCCACAACTTTTCAGTACTTTGCCACACTTTTCAGTACTTTGCCACGACTTTGCCACGACTTTTCAGTACTTTGCCACACTTTTCAGCACTTTGCCACAAATTTTCAGTACTTTGCCACACTTTTCAGCACTTTGCCACAACTTTTCAGTACTTTGCCACACTTTTCAGTACTTTGCCACGACTTTGCAGCACTTTGCCACTCTTTTCAGTACTTTGCCACGACTCTGCCACTACTTTTCAGTACTTTGCCACACTTTTCAGTACTTTGTCACGACTTTTCAGCACTTCGCCACAACTTTTCAGTACTTTGTCACACTTTTCAGTACTTTGTCACGACTTTTCAGCACTTCGCCACACTTTTCAGTACTTTGCCACTGTTTTTCAGTACTTTGACACTAATTTTCAGCACTTAGCCACAACTTTACAGTACTTTGCCACAATTTTTAGCACTTTGCCATTACTTTTCAGCATTTTGCCACAAGTTTCCAGTACTTTAACAAACTGTTCAGTACTTTGCCACACTTTTCAGCACTTTGCCACTACTTTTCAGCACTTTGCCACAACTTTTCAGTACTTTGCCTCTCTTTTCAGTACTTTGCCACGACTTTTCAGCACTTCGCCACAACTTTTCAGTACTTTGCCACACTTTTCAGTACTTTGCCACGACTTTGCCACAACTTTTCAGTACTTTGCCACTCTTTTCAGTACTTTGCTACGACTTTGCCACAACTTTTCAGTACTTTGCCACACTTTTCAGTACTTTGCCACACTTTTCAGCACTTTGCCACAACTTTTCAGTACTTTGCCACACTTTTCAGTACTTTGCCACGACTTTGCAGCACTTTGCCACACTTTTCAGCACTTTGCCACAACTTTTCAGTACTTTGCCACACTTTTCAGCACCTTGCCACAACTTTTCGGTACTTTGCCACACTTTTCAGTACTTTGCCACGACTTTGCAGCACTTTGCCACTCTCTTCAGTACTTTGCCACGACTTTGCCACAACTCTTCAGTACTTTGCCACACTTTTCAGTACTTTGCCACGACTTTTCAGCACTTCGCCACAACTTTTAAGTACTTTGCCACACTTTTCAGTACTTTGCCACGACTTTGCCACGACTTTTCAGTACTTTGCCACTACTTTTCAGCACTTTGCCACAACTTTTCAGTACTTTGCCAAACTTTTCAGTACTTTGCCACACTTTTCAGCACTTTGCCACAACTTTTCAGTACTTTGCCACACTTTTCAGTACTTTGCCACACTTTTCAGTACTTTGCCACGACTTTACAGCACTTTGCCACACTTTTCAGCACTTTGCCACAAATTTTCAGTTCTTTGCCACACTTTTCAGCACTTTGCCACAACTTTTCAGTACTTTGCCACACTTTTCAGTACTTTGCCACGACTTTGCCACGACTTTGCAGCACTTTGCCACACTTTTCAGCACTTTGCCACAACTTTTCAGTACTTTGCCACACTTTTCAGCACCTTGCCACAACTTTTTAGTACTTTGCCACACTTTTCAGTACTTTGCCACGACTTTGCAGCACTTTGCCACTCTCTTCAGTACTTTGCCACGACTTTGCCACAACTCTTCAGTACTTTGCCACACTTTTCAGTACTTTGCCACGACTTTTCAGCACTTCGCCACAACTTTTAAGTACTTTGCCACACTTTTCAGTACTTTGCCACGACTTTGCCACGACTTTTCAGTACTTTGCCACTACTTTTCAGCACTTTGCCACAACTTTTCAGTACTTTGCCAGACTTTTCAGTACTTTGCCACACTTTTCAGCACTTTGCCACAACTTTTCAGTACTTTGCCACACTTTTCAGTACTTTGCCACACTTTTCAGTACTTTGCCACGACTTTACAGCACTTTGCCACACTTTTCAGCACTTTGCCACAAATTTTCAGTTCTTTGCCACACTTTTCAGCACTTTGCCACAACTTTTCAGTACTTTGCCACACTTTTCAGTACTTTGCCACGACTTTGCCACAACTCTTCAGTACTTTGCCACACTTTTCAGTACTTTGCCACGACTTTTCAGCACTTCGCCACAACTTTTAAGTACTTTGCCACACTTTTCAGTACTTTGCCACGACTTTGCCACACTTTTCAGCACCTTGCCACAACTTTTCGGTACTTTGCCACACTTTTCAGTACTTTGCCACGACTTTGCAGCACTTTGCCACTCTCTTCAGTACTTTGCCACGACTTTGCCACAACTCTTCAGTACTTTGCCACACTTTTCAGTACTTTGCCACGACTTTTCAGCACTTCGCCACAACTTTTAAGTACTTTGCCACACTTTTCAGTACTTTGCCACGACTTTGCCACGACTTTTCAGTACTTTGCCACTACTTTTCAGCACTTTGCCACAACTTTTCAGTACTTTGCCAAACTTTTCAGTACTTTGCCACACTTTTCAGCACTTTGCCACAACTTTTCAGTACTTTGCCACACTTTACAGTACTTTGCCACACTTTTCAGTACTTTGCCACGACTTTACAGCACTTTGCCACACTTTTCAGCACTTTGCCACAAATTTTCAGTTCTTTGCCACACTTTTCAGCACTTTGCCACAACTTTTCAGTACTTTGCCACACTTTTCAGTACTTTGCCACGACTTTGCCACGACTTTGCAGCACTTTGCCACACTTTTCAGCACTTTGCCACAACTTTTCAGTACTTTGCCACACTTTTCAGCACCTTGCCACAACTTTTTAGTACTTTGCCACACTTTTCAGTACTTTGCCACGACTTTGCAGCACTTTGCCACTCTCTTCAGTACTTTGCCACGACTTTGCCACAACTCTTCAGTACTTTGCCCCACTTTTCAGTACTTTGCCACGACTTTTCAGCACTTCGCCACAACTTTTAAGTACTTTGCCACACTTTTCAGTACTTTGCCACGACTTTTCAGCACTTTGCCACAACTTTTCAGTACTTTGCCACGACTTTACAGCACTTTGCCACACTTTTCAGCACTTTGCCACAAATTTTCAGTTCTTTGCCACACTTTTCAGTACTTTGCCACGACTTTTCAGCACTTCGCCACAACTTTTAAGTACTTTGCCACACTTTTCAGTACTTTGCCACGACTTTGCCACGACTTTTCAGTACTTTGCCACACTTTTCAGCACTTTGCCACAACTTTTCAGTACTTTGCCACACTTTTCAGTACTTTGCCACACTTTTCAGTACTTTGCCACGACTTTACAGCACTTTGCCACACTTTTCAGCACTTTGCCACAAATTTTCAGTTCTTTGCCACACTTTTCAGCACTTTGCCACAACTTTTCAGTACTTTGCCACATTTTTCAGTACTTTGCCACGACTTTGCCACAACTCTTCAGTACTTTGCCACACTTTTCAGTACTTTGCCACGACTTTTCAGCACTTCGCCACAACTTTTAAGTACTTTGCCACACTTTTCAGTACTTTGCCACGACTTTGCCACGACTTTTCAGTACTTTGCCACTACTTTTCAGCACTTTGCCACAACTTTTCAGTACTTTGCCAAACTTTTCAGTACTTTGCCACACTTTTCAGCACTTTGCCACAACTTTTCAGTACTTTGCCACACTTTTCAGTACTTTGCCACACTTTTCAGTACTTTGTCACGACTTTTCAGCACTTCGCCACAACTTTTCAGTACTTTGCCACACTTTTCAGTACTTTGTCACGACTTTTCAGCACTTCGCCACACTTTTCAGTATTTTGCCACTGTTTTTCAGTACTTTGACACTAATTTTCAGCACTTAGCCACAACTTTACAGTACTTTGACACAATTTTTAGCACTTTGCCATTACTTTTCAGCACTTTGCCACAAGTTTCCAGTACTTTGCCAAACTGTTCAGTACTTTGCCACACTTTTCAGCACTTTGCCACTACTTTTCAGCACTTTGCCACAACTTTTCAGTACTTTGCCTCTCTTTTCAGTACTTTGCCACGACTTTTCAGCACTTCGCCACAACTTTTCAGTACTTTGCCACACTTTTCAGTACTTTTCCACGACTTTGCCACAACTTTTCAGTACTTTGCCACTCTTTTCAGTACTTTGCTACGACTTTGCCACAACTTTTCAGTACTTTGCCACACTTTTCAGTACTTTGCCACGACTTTTCAGCACTTCGCCTCAACTTTTCATTACTTTGCCACACTTTTCAGCACTTTGCCACAACTTTTCAGTACTTTGCCACACTTTTCAGTACTTTGCCACACTTTTCAGTACTTTGCCACGACTTTGCAGCACTTTGCCACACTTTTCAGCACTTTGCCACACTTTTCAGTACTTTGCCACGACTTTGCAGCACTTTGCCACTCTCTTCAGTACTTTGCCACGACTTTGCCACAACTCTTCAGTACTTTGCCACACTTTTCAGTACTTTGCCACGACTTTTCAGCACTTCGCCACAACTTTTAAGTACTTTGCCACACTTTTCAGTACTTTGCCACGACTTTGCCACGACTTTTCAGTACTTTGCCACTACTTTTCAGCACTTTGCCACAACTTTTCAGTACTTTGCCAAACTTTTCAGTACTTTGCCACACTTTTCAGCACTTTGCCACAACTTTTCAGTACTTTGCCACACTTTTCAGTACTTTGCCACACTTTTCAGTACTTTGCCACGACTTTACAGCACTTTGCCACACTTTTCAGCACTTTGCCACAACTTTTCAGTACTTTGCCAAACTTTTCAGTACTTTGCCACACTTTTCAGCACTTTGCCCAACTTTTCAGTACTTTGCCACACTTTTCAGTACTTTGCCACACTTTTCAGTACTTTGCCACGACTTTACAGCACTTTGCCACACTTTTCAGCACTTTGCCACAAATTTTCAGTTCTTTGCCACACTTTTCAGCACTTTGCCACAACTTTTCAGTACTTTGCCACAATTTTCAGTACTTTGCCACGACTTTGCCACGACTTTTCAGTACTTTGCCACACTTTTCAGCACTTTGCCACAAATTTTCAGTACTTTGCCACACTTTTCAGCACTTTGCCACAACTTTTCAGTACTTTGCCACACTTTTCAGTACTTTGCCACGACTTTGCAGCACTTTGACACTCTTTTCAGTACTTTGCCACGACTTTGCCACAACTTTTCAGTACTTTGCCACACTTTTCAGTACTTTGCCACTGTTTTTCAGTACTTTGACACTAATTTTCAGCACTTAGCCACAACTTTACAGTACTTTGACACAATTTTTAGCACTTTGCCATTACTTTTCAGCACTTTGCCACAAGTTTCCAGTACTTTGCCAAACTGTTCAGTACTTTGCCACACTTTTCAGCACTTTGCCACTACTTTTCAGCACTTTGCCACAACTTTTCAGTACTTTGCCTCTCTTTTCAGTACTTTGCCACGACTTTTCAGCACTTCGCCACAACTTTTCAGTACTTTGCCACACTTTTCAGTACTTTTCCACGACTTTGCCACAACTTTTCAGTACTTTGCCACTCTTTTCAGTACTTTGCTACGACTTTGCCACAACTTTTCAGTACTTTGCCACACTTTTCAGTACTTTGCCACGACTTTTCAGCACTTCGCCACAACTTTTCATTACTTTGCCACACTTTTCAGCACTTTTGCCACAACTTTTCAGTACTTTGCCACACTTTTCAGTACTTTGCCACACTTTTCAGTACTTTGCCACGACTTTGCAGCACTTTGCCACACTTTTCAGCACTTTGCCACACTTTTCAGTACTTTGCCACGACTTTGCAGCACTTTGCCACTCTCTTCAGTACTTTGCCACGACTTTGCCACAACTCTTCAGTACTTTGCCACACTTTTCAGTACTTTGCCACGACTTTTCAGCACTTCGCCACAACTTTTAAGTACTTTGCCACACTTTTCAGTACTTTGCCACGACTTTGCCACGACTTTTCAGTACTTTGCCACTACTTTTCAGCACTTTGCCACAACTTTTCAGTACTTTGCCAAACTTTTCAGTACTTTGCCACACTTTTCAGCACTTTGCCACAACTTTTCAGTACTTTGCCACACTTTTCAGTACTTTGCCACACTTTTCAGTACTTTGCCACGACTTTACAGCACTTTGCCACACTTTTCAGCACTTTGCCACAACTTTTCAGTACTTTGCCAAACTTTTCAGTACTTTGCCACACTTTTCAGCACTTTGCCCAACTTTTCAGTACTTTGCCACACTTTTCAGTACTTTGCCACACTTTTCAGTACTTTGCCACGACTTTACAGCACTTTGCCACACTTTTCAGCACTTTGCCACAAATTTTCAGTTCTTTGCCACACTTTTCAGCACTTTGCCACAACTTTTCAGTACTTTGCCACAATTTTCAGTACTTTGCCACGACTTTGCCACGACTTTTCAGTACTTTGCCACACTTTTCAGCACTTTGCCACAAATTTTCAGTACTTTGCCACACTTTTCAGCACTTTGCCACAACTTTTCAGTACTTTGCCACACTTTTCAGTACTTTGCCACGACTTTGCAGCACTTTGACACTCTTTTCAGTACTTTGCCACGACTTTGCCACAACTTTTCAGTACTTTGCCACACTTTTCAGTACTTTGTCACGACTTTTCAGCACTTCGCCACAACTTTTCAGTACTTTGCCACACTTTTCAGTACTTTGCCACGACTTTGCCACAACTGTTCAGTACTTTGCCACACTTTTCAGTACTTTGCCACTGCTTTTCAGTACTTTGACACTAATTTTCAGCACTTAGCCACAACTTTACAGTACTTTGCCACAATTTTTAGCACTTTGCCATTACTTTTCAGCACTTTGCCACAAGTTTCCAGTACTTTGCCAAACTGTTCAGTACTTTGCCTCACTTTTCAGCACTTTGCCACTACTTTTCAGCACTTTGCCACGACTTTTCAGTACTTTGCCTCTCTTTTCAGTACTTTGCCACGACTTTTCAGTACTTTGCCACTACTTTACAGCACTTTGCCACAACTTTTCAGTACTTTGCCAAACTTTTCAGTACTTTGCCACACTTTTCAGCACTTTGCCACAACTTTTCAGTACTTTGCCACACTTTTCAGTGCTTTGCCACACTTTTCAGTACTTTGCCACGACTTTGCAGCACTTTGCCACACTTTTCAGCACTTTGCCAAAATTGTCAGTACTTTGCCACACTTTTCAGCACTTTGCCACAACTTTTCAGTACTTTGCCACACTTTTCAGTACTTTGCCACGACTTTGCCACGACTTTTCAGTACTTTGCCACACTTTTCAGCACTTTGCCACAAATTTTCACTACTTTGCCACACTTTTCAGCACTTTGCCACAACTTTTCAGTACTTTGCCACACTTTTCACTACTTTGCCACGACTTTGCAGCACTTTGCCACTCTTTTCAGTACTTTGCCACGACATTGCCACGACTTTTCAGTACTTTGCCACTACTTTTTAGCACTTTGCCACAACTTTTCAGTACTTTGCCACACTTTTCAGTACTTTGCCACGACTTTGCCACTACTGTTCAGTACTTTGCCACACTTTTCAGTACTTTGCCACAACTTTTCAGTACTTTGCCACACTTTTCAGTACTTTACCACGACTTTTCAGTACTTTGCCACACTTTTCAGTACTTTGCCACGACTTTGCAGCACTTTGCCACACTTTTCAGCACTTTGCCACAACTTTTCAGTACTTTGCCACACTTTTCAGCACCTTGCCACAACTTTTCAGTACTTTGCCACACTTTTCAGTACTTTGCCACGACTTTGCAGCACTTTGCCACTCTCTTCAGTACTTTGCCACGACTTTGCCATAACTCTTCAGTACTTTGCCACACTTTTCAGTACTTTGCCACGACTTTTCAGCACTTCGCCACAACTTTTAAGTACTTTGCCACACTTTTCAGTACTTTGCCACGACTTTGCCACGACTTTTCAGTACTTTGCCACTACTTTTCAGCACTTTGCCACAACTTTTCAGTACTTTGCCAAACTTTTCAGTACTTTGCCACACTTTTCAGCACTTTGCCACAACTTTTCAGTACTTTGCCACACTTTTCAGTACTTTGCCACACTTTTGAGTACTTTGCCACGACTTTACAGCACTTTGCCACACTTTTCAGCACTTTGCCACAAATTTTCAGTTCTTTGCCACACTTTTCAGCACTTTGCCACAACTTTTCAGTACTTTGCCACTCTTTTCAGTACTTTGCCACGACTTTGCCACGACTTTTCAGTACTTTGCCACTACTTTTCAGCACTTTGCCACAACTTTTCAGTACTTTGCCAAACTTTTCAGTACTTTGCCACACTTTTCAGCACTTTGCCACAACTTTTCAGTACTTTGCCACACTTTTCAGTACTTTGCCACACTTTTGAGTACTTTGCCACGACTTTACAGCACTTTGCCACACTTTTCAGCACTTTGCCACAAATTTTCAGTTCTTTGCCACACTTTTCAGCACTTTGCCACAACTTTTCAGTACTTTGCCACTCTTTTCAGTACTTTGCCACGACTTTGCCACGACTTTTCAGTACTTTGCCACACTTTTCAGCACTTTGCCACAAATTTTCAGTACTTTGCCACACTTTTCAGCACTTTGCCACTACTTTTCAGTACTTTGCCACACTTTTCAGTACTTTGCCACGACTTTGCAGCACTTTGCCACTCTTTTCAGTACTTTGCCACGACTCTGCCACTACTTTTCAGTACTTTGCCACACTTTTCAGTACTTTGTCACGACTTTTCAGCACTTCGCCACAACTTTTCAGTACTTTGCCACACTTTTCAGTACTTTGTCACGACTTTTCAGCACTTCGCCACACTTTTCAGTACTTTGCCACTGTTTTTCAGTACTTTGACACTAATTTTCAGCACTTAGCCACAACTTTACAGTACTTTGCCACAATTTTTAGCACTTTGCCATTACTTTTCAGCACTTTGCCACAAGTTTCCAGTACTTTGCCAAACTGTTCAGTACTTTGCCACACTTTTCAGCACTTTGCCACTACTTTTCAGCACTTTGCCACAACTTTTCAGTACTTTGCCTCTCTTTTCAGTACTTTGCCACGACTTTTCAGCACTTCGCCACAACTTTTCAGTACTTTGCCACACTTTTCAGTACTTTGCTACGACTTTGCCACAACTTTTCAGTACTTTGCCACACTTTTCAGTACTTTGCCACTACTTTACAGCACTTTGCCACAACTTTTCAGTACTTTGCCAAACTTTTCAGTACTTTGCCACACTTTTCAGCACTTTGCCACAACTTTTCAGTACTTTGCCACAATTTTCAGTACTTTGCCACGACTTTGCAGCACTTTGCCACACTTTTCAGCACTTTGCCACAACTTTTCAGTACTTTGCCACACTTTTCAGCACCTTGCCACAACTTTTCAGTACTTTGCCACACTTTTCAGTACTTTGCCACGACTTTGCAGCACTTTGCCACTCTCTTCAGTACTTTGCCACGACTTTGCCACAACTCTTCAGTACTTTGCCACACTTTTCAGTACTTTGCCACGACTTTTCAGCACTTCGCCACAACTTTTCAGTACTTTGCCAAACTTTTCAGTACTTTGCCACACATTTCAGCACTTTGCCACAACTTTTCAGTACTTTGCCACACTTTTCAGTACTTTGCCACACTTTTCAGTACTTTGCCACGACTTTACAGCACTTTGCCACACTTTTCAGCACTTTGCCACACATTTTCAGTTCTTTGCCACACTTTTCAGCACTTTGCCACAACTTTTCAGTACTTTGCCACACTTTTCAGTACTTTGCCACGACTTTGCCACGACTTTTCAGTACTTTGCCACACTTTTCAGCACTTTGCCACAAATTTTCAGTACTTTGCCACACTTTTCAGCACTTTGCCACAACTTTTCAGTACTTTGCCACACTTTTCAGTACTTTGCCACGACTTTGCAGCACTTTGCCACACTTTTCAGTACTTTGCCACACTTTTGAGTACTTTGCCACGACTTTACAGCACTTTGCCACACTTTTCAGCACTTTGCCACAAATTTTCAGTTCTTTGCCACACTTTTCAGCACTTTGCCACAACTTTTCAGTACTTTGCCACTCTTTTCAGTACTTTGCCACGACTTTGCCACGACTTTTCAGTACTTTGCCACACTTTTCAGCACTTTGCCACAAATTTTCAGTACTTTGCCACACTTTTCAGCACTTTGCCACTACTTTTCAGTACTTTGCCACACTTTTCAGTACTTTGCCACGACTTTGCAGCACTTTGCCACTCTTTTCAGTACTTTGCCACGACTCTGCCACTACTTTTCAGTACTTTGCCACACTTTTCAGTACTTTGTCACGACTTTTCAGCACTTCCACAACTTTTCAGTACTTTGCCACACTTTTCAGTACTTTGTCACGACTTTTCAGCACTTCGCCACACTTTTCAGTACTTTGCCACTGTTTTTCAGTACTTTGACACTAATTTTCAGCACTTAGCCACAACTTTACAGTACTTTGCCACAATTTTTAGCACTTTGCCATTACTTTTCAGCACTTTGCCACAAGTTTCCAGTACTTTGCCAAACTGTTCAGTACTTTGCCACACTTTTCAGCACTTTGCCACTACTTTTCAGCACATTGCCACAACTTTTCAGTACTTTGCCTCTCTTTTCAGTACTTTGCCACGACTTTTCAGCACTTCGCCACAACTTTTCAGTACTTTGCCACACTTTTCAGTACTTTGCCACGACTTTGCCACAACTTAACAGTACTTTGCCACTCTTTTCAGTACTTTGCTACGACTTTGCCACAACTTTTCAGTACTTTGCCACACTTTTCAGTACTTTGCCACTACTTTACAGCACTTTGCCACAACTTTTCAGTACTTTGCCAAACTTTTCAGTACTTTGCCACACTTTTCAGCACTTTGCCACAACTTTTCAGTACTTTGCCACAATTTTCAGTACTTTGCCACGACTTTGCAGCACTTTGCCACACTTTTCAGCACTTTGCCACAACTTTTCAGTACTTTGCCACACTTTTCAGCACCTTGCCACAACTTTTCAGTACTTTGCCACACTTTTCAGTACTTTGCCACGACTTTGCAGCACTTTGCCACTCTCTTCAGTACTTTGCCACGACTTTGCCACAACTCTTCAGTACTTTGCCACACTTTTCAGTACTTTGCCACGACTTTTCAGCACTTCGCCACAACTTTTCAGTACCTTGCCAAACTTTTCAGTACTTTGCCACACATTTCAGCACTTTGCCACAACTTTTCAGTACTTTGCCACACTTTTCAGTACTTTGCCACACTTTTCAGTACTTTGCCACGACTTTACAGCACTTTGCCACACTTTTCAGCACTTTGCCACAAATTTTCAGTTCTTTGCCACACTTTTCAGCACTTTGCCACAACTTTTCAGTACTTTGCCACACTTTTCAGTACTTTGCCACGACTTTGCCACGACTTTTCAGTACTTTGCCACACTTTTCAGCACTTTGCCACAAATTTTCAGTACTTTGCCACACTTTTCAGCACTTTGCCACAACTTTTCAGTACTTTGCCACACTTTTCAGTACTTTGCCACGACTTTGCAGCACTTTGCCACTCTTTTCAGTACTTTGCCACGACTCTGCCACTACTTTTCAGTAC
Organism: Saccoglossus kowalevskii; assembly: GCF_978046115.1. Taxonomy (NCBI): domain Eukaryota; kingdom Metazoa; phylum Hemichordata; class Enteropneusta; family Harrimaniidae; genus Saccoglossus; species Saccoglossus kowalevskii. Next base: position 776,320 of record NW_028188619.1, on the reverse strand, counting down.
TTTGCCACACTTTTCAGTACTTTGTCACGACTTTTCAGCACTTCGCCACAACTTTTCAGTACTTTGCCACACTTTTCAGTACTTTGTCACGACTTTTCAGCACTTCGCCACACTTTTCAGTACTTTGCCACTGTTTTTCAGTACTTTGACACTAATTTTCAGCACTTAGCCACAACTTTACAGTACTTTGCCACAATTTTTAGCACTTTGCCATTACTTTTCAGCACTTTGCCACAAGTTTCCAGTACTTTGCCAAACTGTTCAGTACTTTGCCACACTTTTCAGCACTTTGCCACTACTTTTCAGCACTTTGCCACAACTTTTCAGTACTTTGCCTCTCTTTTCAGTACTTTGCCACGACTTTTCAGCACTTCGCCACAACTTTTCAGTACTTTGCCACACTTTTCAGTACTTTGCCACGACTTTGCCACAACTTTTCAGTACTTTGCCACTCTTTTCAGTACTTTGCTACGACTTTGCCACAACTTTTCAGTACTTTGCCACACTTTTCAGTACTTTGCCACGACTTTTCAGCACTTCGCCACAACTTTTCATTACTTTGCCACACTTTTCAGCACTTTTGCCACAACTTTTCAGTACTTTGCCACACTTTTCAGTACTTTGCCACACTTTTCAGTACTTTGCCACGACTTTGCAGCACTTTGCCACACTTTTCAGCACTTTGCCACAACTTTTCAGTACTTTGCCACACTTTTCAGCACCTTGCCACAACTTTTCAGTACTTTGCCACACTTTTCAGTACTTTGCCACGACTTTGCAGCACTTTGCCACTCTCTTCAGTACTTTGCCACGACTTTGCCACAACTCTTCAGTACTTTGCCACACTTTTCAGTACTTTGCCACGACTTTTCAGCACTTCGCCACAACTTTTAAGTACTTTGCCACACTTTTCAGTACTTTGCCACGACTTTGCCACGACTTTTCAGTACTTTGCCACTACTTTTCAGCACTTTGCCACAACTTTTCAGTACTTTGCCAAACTTTTCAGTACTTTGCCACACTTTTCAGCACTTTGCCACAACTTTTCAGTACTTTGCCACACTTTTCAGTACTTTGCCACACTTTTCAGTACTTTGCCACGACTTTACAGCACTTTGCCACACTTTTCAGCACTTTGCCACAAATTTTCAGTTCTTTGCCACACTTTTCAGCACTTTGCCACAACTTTTCAGTACTTTGCCACACTTTTCAGTACTTTGCCACGACTTTGCCACGACTTTTCAGTACTTTGCCACACTTTTCAGCACTTTGCCACAAATTTTCAGTACTTTGCCACACTTTTCAGCACTTTGCCACAACTTTTCAGTACTTTGCCACATTTTTCAGTACTTTGCCACGACTTTGCAGCACTTTGACACTCTTTTCAGTACTTTGCCACGACTTTGCCACAACTTTTCAGTACTTTGCCACACTTTTCAGTACTTTGTCACGACTTTTCAGCACTTCGCCACAACTTTTCAGTACTTTGCCACACTTTTCAGTACTTTGCTACGACTTTGCCACAACTTTTCAGTACTTTGCCACACTTTTCATTACTTTGTCACGACTTTTCAGCACTTCGCCACAACTTTTCAGTACTTTGCCACACTTGTCAGTACTTTGCCACGACTTTGCCACAACTGTTCAGTACTTTGCCACACTTTTCAGTACTTTGCCACTGCTTTACTGTACTTTGACACTAATTTTCAGCACTTAGCCACAACTTTACAGTACTTTGCCACAATTTTTAGCACTTTGCCATTACTTTTCAGCACTTTGCCACAAGTTTCCAGTACTTTGCCAAACTGTTCAGTACTTTGCCACACTTTTCAGCACTTTGCCACTACTTTTCAGCACTTTGCCACAACTTTTCAGTACTTTGCCTCTCTTTTCAGTACTTTGCCACGACTTTTCAGCACTTCGCCACAACTTTTCAGTACTTTGCCACACTTTTCAGTACTTTGCCACGACTTTGCCACAACTTTTCTGTACTTTGCCACTCTTTTCAGTACTTTTCAGTACTTTGCCACACTTTTCAGTACTTTGCCACGACTTTGCCACGACTTTTCAGTACTTTGCCACTACTTTTCAGCACTTTCCACAACTTTTCAGTACTTTGCCACACTTTTCAGCACTTTGCCACAACTTTTCAGTACTTTGCCACACTTTTCAGCACTTTGCCACAACTTTTCAGTACTTTGCCACACTTTTCAGTACTTTGCCACGACTTTGCAGCACTTTGCCACAACTTTTCTGTACTTTGCCACTCTTTTCAGTACTTAGCCACGACTTTGCCACAACTTTTCCGTACTTTGCCACACTTTTCAGCACTTTGCCACAACTTTTCACTACTTTGCCACACTTTTCAGCACTTTGCCACAACTTTTCAGTACTTTGCCACACTTTTAAGTACTTTGCCACGACTTTGCAGCACTTTGCCACTCTTTTCAGTACTTTGCCACGACTTTGCCACAACTTTTCAGTACTTTGCCACACTTTTCAGTACTTTGCCACACTTTTCAGTACTTTGCCACACTTTTCAGCACTTTGCCAAAACTTTTCAGTACTTTGCCACACTTTTCAGTACTTTGCCACGACTTTGCAGCACTTTGCCATACTTTTCAGCACTTTGCCACAACTTTTCAGTACATTGCCAAACTTTTCAGCACCTTGCCACAACTTTTCAGTACTTTGCCACACTTTTCAGAACTTTGCTACGACTTTGCAGCACTTTGCCACTCTTTTCAGTACTTTGCCACGACTTTGCCACAACTCTTCAGTACTTTGCCACACTTTTCAGTACTTTGCCACGACTTTTCAGCACTTCGCCACAACTTTTCAGTACTTTGCCACACTTTTCAGTACTTTGCCACGACTTTGCCACGACTTTTCAGTACTTTGCCACTACTTTTCAGCACTTTCCACAACTTTTCAGTACTTTGCCACAGTTTTCAGCACTTTGCCACAACTTTTCAGTACTTTGCCACACTTTTCAGCACTTTGCCACAACTTTTCAGTACTTTGCCACACTTTTCAGTACTTTGCCACGACTTTGCAGCACTTTGCCACAACTTTTCTGTACTTTGCCACTCTTTTCAGTACTTAGCCACGACTTTGCCACAACTTTTCCGTACTTTGCCACAACTTTTCAATACTTTGCCACACTTTTCAGTACTTTGCCACGACTTTGCCACGACTTTTCAGTACTTTGCCACTACTTTTCAGCACTTTGCCACAACTTTTCAGTACTTTGCCACACTTTTCAGCACTTTGCCACAACTTTTCAGTACTTTGCCGCACTTTTCAGTACTTTGCCACGACTTTGCAGCACTTTGCCACACTTTTCAGCACTTTGCCACAACTTTTCAGTACTTTGCCACACTTTTCAGCACTTTGCCACAACTTTTTCAGTACTTTGCCACACTTTTCAGTAATTTGCCACGACTTTGCAGCACTTTGCCACTCTTTTCAGTACTTTGCCACGACTTGGCCACAACTTTTCAGTACTTTGCCACACTTTTCAGCACTTTGCCACTACTTTTCAGCACTTTGCCACAACTTTTCAGTACTTTGCCACACTTTTCAGTACTTTGCAACTGCACTTCAGAACTTTCCCACTACTTTTCAGCACTTTGCCACAACTTTTCAGTGTTATGCCACACTTTTCAGCACTTTGCCACAACTTTTCAGTACTTTGCCACTGCTTTTCAGCACTTTGCCACAACTTTACAGTACTTTTTCCACACTTTTCAGTACTTTGCCACGACTTTGCCACATCTTTTCAGTACTTTACCACACTTTTTAGTACTTTGCCAAGACTTTGCCACAACTGCTCAGTACTTTGCCACACTTTTCAGTACTTTGCCACTGCTTTTCATTACTTTGACACTAATTTTCAGCACTTTGCCACAACTTTACAGTACTTTGCCACAATTTTCAGCACTTTGCCATTACTTTTCAGCACTTTGCCACAGTTTCCAGTACTTTGCCAAACTTTTCAGTACTTTGTCACTACTTTTCAGCACTTTGCCACACTTTTCAGTATTTTGCCACGACTTTTCAGCACTTTGCCACAACTTTTCAGTACTTTGCCACACTTTTCAGTACTTTGCCACGACTTTGCCACTACTTTTCAGTACTTTGCCACACTTTTCAGTACTTTGCCACAACTTTTCAGTACTTTGCCACACTTTTCAGTACTTTACCACGACTTTTCAGTACTTTGCCACACTTTTCAGCACTTTGCCACTACTTTTCAGCACTTTGCCACAACTTTTCAGTACTTTGCCACACTTTTCAGTACTTTGCCACACTTTTCAGCACTTTGCCACAACTTTTCAGTACTTTGCCACACTTTTCAGCACTTTGCCACAACTTTTCAGTACTTTGCATCAATTTTAAGTACTTTGCCACGACTTTGCAGCACTTTGCCACTCTTTTCAGTACTTTGCCACGACTTTGCCACAACTTTTCAGTACTTTGCCACACTTTTCAGTACTTTGCCACACTTTTCAGTACTTTGCCACACTTTTCAGCACTTTGCCTCAATTTTAAGTACTTTGCCACGACTTTGCAGCACTTTGCCACTCTTTTCAGTACTTTGCCACGACTTTGCCACAACTTTTCAGTACTTTGCCACACTTTTCAGTACTTTGCCAGACTTTTCAGTTCTTTGCCACGACTTTTCAGCACTTTGCCACAATTTTTCAGTACTTTGCCACACTTTTCAGTACTTTGCCACTGCTTTTCAGTACTTTGACACTAATTTTCAGCACTTTGCCACAACTTTACAGTATTTGCCACAATTTTCAGCACTTTACCATTACTTTTCAGCACTTTGCCACAAGTTTTCAGTACTTTGCCACACTTTTCAGTACTTTGCCACGACTTTGCCACTACGTTTCAGTACTTTGCCACACCTTTCAGTACTTTGCCCCAACTTTTCAGTACTTTGCCACACTTTTCAGTACTTTACCACGACTTTTCATTACTTTGCCACACTTTTCAGCACTTTGCCACTACTTTTCAGCACTTTGCCACAACTTTTCAGTACTTTGCCACACTTTTCAGTACTTTGCCACGACTTTTCAGCACTTCGCCACAACTTTTCAGTACTTTGCCACACTTTTCAGTACTTTGCCACGACTTTGCCACGACTTTTCAGTACTTTGCCACACTTTTCAGCACTTTGCCACAACTTTTCAGTACTTTGCCACACTTTTCAGCACTTTGCCACAACTTTTCAGTACTTTGCCACACTTTTAAGTACTTTGCCACGACTTTGCAGCACTTTGCCACTCTTTTCAGTACTTTGCCACGACTTTGCCACAACTTTTCAGTACTTTGCCACACTTTTCAGTACTTTGCCACACTTTTCAGTACTTTGCCACACTTTTCAGCACTTTGCCACAACTTTTCAGTACTTTGCCACACTTTTCAGTACTTTGCCTCGACTTTGCAGCACTTTGCCATACTTTTCAGCACTTTGCCACAACTTTTCAGTACTTTGCCACACTTTTCAGCACCTTGCCACAATTTTTCAGTACTTTGCCACACTTTTCAGTACTTTGCCACGACTTTGCAGCACTTTGCCACTCTTTTCAGTACTTTGCCACGACTTTGCCACAACTCTTCAGTACTTTGCCACACTTTTCAGTACTTTGCCACGACTTTTCAGCACTTCGCCACAACTTTTCAGTACTTTGCCACACTTTTCAGTACTTTGCCACGACTTTGCCACGACTTTTCAGTACTTTGCCACTACTTTTCAGCACTTTCCACAACTTTTCAGTACTTTGCCACACTTTTCAGCACTTTGCCACAACTTTTCAGTACTTTGCCACACTTTTCAGCACTTTGCCACAACTTTTCAGTACTTTGCCACACTTTTCAGTACTTTGCCACGACTTTGCAGCACTTTGCCACAACTTTTCTGTACTTTGCCACTCTTTTCAGTACTTAGCCACGACTTTGCCACAACTTTTCCGTACTTTGCCACACTTTTCAGCACTTTGCCACAACTTTTCACTACTTTGCCACACTTTTCAGCACTTTGCCACAACTTTTCAGTACTTTGCCACACTTTTAAGTACTTTGCCACGACTTTGCAGCACTTTGCCACTCTTTTCAGTACTTTGCCACGACTTTGCCACAACTTTTCAGTACTTTGCCACACTTTTCAGTACTTTGCCACACTTTTCAGTACTTTGCCACACTTTTCAGCACTTTGCCACAACTTTTCAGTACTTTGCCACACTTTTCAGTACTTTGCCACGACTTTGCAGCACTTTGCCATACTTTTCAGCACTTTGCCACAACTTTTCAGTACATTGCCACACTTTTCAGCACCTTGCCACAACTTTTCAGTACTTTGCCACACTTTTCAGAACTTTGCTACGACTTTGCAGCACTTTGCCACTCTTTTCAGTACTTTGCCACGACTTTGCCACAACTCTTCAGTACTTTGCCACACTTTTCAGTACTTTGCCACGACTTTTCAGCACTTCGCCACAACTTTTCAGTACTTTGCCACACTTTTCAGTACTTTGCCACGACTTTGCCACGACTTTTCAGTACTTTGCCACTACTTTTCAGCACTTTCCACAACTTTTCAGTACTTTGCCACAGTTTTCAGCACTTTGCCACAACTTTTCAGTACTTTGCCACACTTTTCAGCACTTTGCCACAACTTTTCAGTACTTTGCCACACTTTTCAGTACTTTGCCACGACTTTGCAGCACTTTGCCACAACTTTTCTGTACTTTGCCACTCTTTTCAGTACTTAGCCACGACTTTGCCACAACTTTTCCGTACTTTGCCACAACTTTTCAATACTTTGCCACACTTTTCAGTACTTTGCCACGACTTTGCCACGACTTTTCAGTACTTTGCCACTACTTTTCAGCACTTTGCCACAACTTTTCAGTACTTTGCCACACTTTTCAGCACTTTGCCACAACTTTTCAGTACTTTGCCGCACTTTTCAGTACTTTGCCACGACTTTGCAGCACTTTGCCACACTTTTCAGCACTTTGCCACAACTTTTCAGTACTTTGCCACACTTTTCAGCACTTTGCCACAACTTTTTCAGTACTTTGCCACACTTTTCAGTACTTTGCCACGACTTTGCAGCACTTTGCCACTCTTTTCAGTACTTTGCCACGACTTGGCCACAACTTTTCAGTACTTTGCCACACTTTTCAGCACTTTGCCACTACTTTTCAGCACTTTGCCACAACTTTTCAGTACTTTGCCACACTTTTCAGTACTTTGCCACGAATTTGCCTCGACGTTTCAGTACTTTGCCACACTTTTCAGTACTTTGCAACTGCTCTTCAGAACTTTCCCACAACTTTTCAGCACTTTGCCACAACTTTTCAGTGTTATGCCACACTTTTCAGCACTTTGCCACGACTTGGCCACAACTTTTCAGTACTTTGCCACACTTTTCAGCACTTTGCCACTAATTTTCAGCACTTTGCCACAACTTTTCAGTACTTTGCCACACTTTTCAGTACTTTGCCACGACTTTGCCACGACTTTTCAGTACTTTGCCACACTTTTCATTACTTTGCAACTGCTCTTCAGAACTTTCCCACTACTTTTCAGCACTTTGCCACAACTTTTCAGTGTTATGCCACACTTTTCAGCACTTTGCCACAACTTTTCAGTACTTTGCCACTGCTTTTCAGCACTTTGCCACAACTTTACAGTACTTTTTCCACATTTTTCAGTACTTTGCCACGACTTTGCCACAACTTTTCAGTACTTTACCACACTTTTCAGCACTTTGCCACGACTTGGCCACAACTTTTCAGTACTTTGCCACACTTTTCAACACTTTGCCACTACTTTTCAGCACTTTGCCACAACTTTTCAGTACTTTGCCACACTTTTCAGTACTTTGCCACGACTTTTCAGTACTTTGCCACACTTTTCAGTACTTTGCAACTGCTCTTCAGAACTTTCCCACTACTTTTCAGCACTTTGCCACAACTTTTCAGTGTTATGCCACACTTTTCGGCACTTTGCCACAACTTTTCAGTACTTTGCCACTGCTTTTCAGCACTTTGCCACAACTTTACAGTACTTTTTCCACACTTTTCAGTACTTTGCCACGACTTTGCCACATCTTTTCAGTACTTTACCACACTTTTCAGTATTTAGCCAAGACTTTGCCACAACTGTTCAGTACTTTGCCACACTTTTCAGTACTTTGCCACTGCTTTTCATTACTTTGACACTAATTTTCAGCACTTTGCCACAACTTTACAGTACTTTGCCACAATTTTCATCACTTTGCCATTACTTTTCAGCACTTTGCCACAAGTTTCCAGTACTTTGCCAAACTTTTCAGTACTTTGTCACTACTTTTCAGCACTTTGCCACACTTTTCAGTACTTTGCCACGACTTTTCAGCACTTTGCCACAACTTGTCAGTACTTTGCCACACTTTTCAGTACTTTGCCACGACTTTGCCACTACTTTTCAGTACTTTGCCACACTTTTCAGTACTTTGCCACAACTTTTCAGTACTTTGCCACACTTTTCAGTACTTTACCACGACTTTTCAGTACTTTGCCACACTTTTCAGCACTTTGCCACTACTTTTCAGCACTTTGCCACAACTTTTCAGTACTTTGCCACACTTTTCAGTACTTTGCCACGACTTTTCTTCACTTCGCCACAACTTTTCAGTACTTTGCCACACTTTTCAGTACTTTGCCACGACTTTGCCACGACTTTTCAGTACTTTGCCACACTTTTCAGCACTTTGCCACAACTTTTCAGTACTTTGCCACACTTTTCATCACTTTGCCACAACTTTTCAGTACTTTGCCAAACTTTTAAGTACTTTGCCACGACTTTGCAGCACTTTGCCACTCTTTTCAGTACTTTGCCACGACTTTGCCACAACTTTTCAGTACTTTGCCACACTTTTCAGTACTTTGCCACACTTTTCAGTTCTTTGCCACGACTTTTCAGCACTTTGCCACATCTTTTCAGTACTTTGCCACACTTTTCAGTACTTTGCCACTGCTTTTCAGTACTTTGACACTAATTTTCAGCACTTTGCCACAACTTTACAGTACTTTGCCACAATTTTCAGCACTTTACCATTACTTTTCAGCACTTTGCCACAAGTTTTCAGTACATTGCCACACTTTTCAGTACTTTGCCACGACTTTGCCACTACTTTTCAGTACTTTGCCACACCTTTCAGTACTTTGCCACAACTTTTCAGTACTTTGCCACACTTTTCAGTACTTTACCACGACTTTTCAGTACTTTGCCACACTTTTCAGCACTTTGCCACAACTTTTCAGCACTTTGCCACAACTTTTCAGTAATTTGCCACACTTTTCAGTACTTTGCCACGACTTTGCCACTACTTTTCAGTACTTTGCCACACCTTTCAGTACTTTGCCACAACTTTTCAGTACTTTGCCACACTTTTCAGTACTTTACCACGACTTTTCAGTACTTTGCCACACTTTTCAGCACTTTGCCACTACTTTTCAGCACTTTGCCACAACTTTTCAGTAATTTGCCACACTTTTCAGTACTTTGCCATGACTTTTCAGCACTTCGCCACAACTTTTCAGTACTTTGCCACACTTTTCAGTACTTTGCCACGACTTTGCCACGACTTTTCAGTACTTTGCCACACTTTTCAGCACTTTGCCACAACTTTTCACTACTTTGCCAGACTTTTCAGCACTTTGCCACAACTTTTCAGTACTTTGCCACACTTTTAAGTACTTTGCCACGACTTTGCAGCACTTTGCCACTCTTTTCAGTACTTTGCCACGACTTTGCCACAACTTTTCAGTACTTTGCCACACTTTTCAGTACTTTGCCACACTTTTCAGTACTTTGCCACACTTTTCAGCACTTTGCCACAACTTTTCAGCACTTTGCCACACTTTTCAGTACTTTGCCACGACTTTGCAGCACTTTGCCATACTTTTCAGCACTTTGCCACAACTTTTCAGTACTTTGCCACACTTTTCAGCACCTTGCCACAACTTTTCAGTACTTTGCCACACTTTTCAGTACTTTGCCACGACTTTGCAGCACTTTGCCACTCTTTTCAGTACTTTGCCACGACTTTGCCACAACTCTTCAGTACTTTGCCACACTTTTCAGTACTTTGCCACGACATTTCAGCACTTCGCCACAACTTTTCAGTACTTTGCCACACTTTTCAGTACTTTGCCACGATTTTGCCACGACTTTTCAGTACTTTGCCTCTACTTTTCAGCACATTCCACAACTTTTCAGTACTTTGCCACACTTTTCAGCACTTTGCCACAACTTTTCAGTACTTTGCCACACTTTTCAGCACTTTGCCACAACTTTTCAGTACTTTGCCACACTTTTCAGTACTTTGCCACGACTTTGCAGCACTTTGCCACAACTTTTCTGTACTTTGCCACTCTTTTCAGTACTTAGCCACGACTTTGCCACAACTTTTCCGTACTTTGCCACACTTTTCAGTACTTTGCCACGACTTTGCAGCACTTTGCCACTACTTTTCAGCACTTTGCCACAACTTTTCAGTGCTTTGCCACACTTTTCAGTACTTTGCCACGACTTTGCCACGACTTTTCAGTACTTTGCCACACTTTTCAGTACTTTGCAACTGCTCTTCAGAACTTTCCCACTACTTTTCAGCACTTTGCCACAACTTTTCAGTGTTATGCCACACTTTTCAGCACTTTGCCACAACTTTTCAGTACTTTGCCACTGCTTTTCAGCACTTTGCCACAACTTTACAGTACTTTTTCCACACTTTTCAGCACTTTGCCACAACTTTTCAGTACTTTGCCACACTTTTCAGCACTTTGCCACAACTTTTCAGTACTTTGCCACACTTTTAAGTACTTTGCCACGACTTTTCAGCACTTCGCCACAACTTTTCAGTACTTTGCCACGACTTTGCCACGACTTTTCAGTACTTTGCCACTACTTTTCAGCACTTTGCCACAACTTGTCAGTACTTTGCCACACTTTTCAGCACTTTGCCACAACTTTTCAGTACTTTGCCACACTTTTCAGTACTTTGCCACGACTTTGCAGCACTTTGCCACACTTTTCAGCACTTTGCCACAACTTTTCAGTACTTTGCCACACTTTTCAGCACTTTGCCACAACTTTTCAGTACTTTGCCACACTTTTCAGTACTTTGCCACGACTTTGCAGCACTTTGCCACTCTTTTCAGTACTTTGCCACGACTTGGCCACAACTTTTCAGTACTTTGCCACACTTTTCAGCACTTTGCCACTACTTTTCAGCACTTTGCCACAACTTTTCAGTACTTTGCCACACTTTTCAGTACTTTGCCACGACTTTGCCACGACGTTTCAGTACTTTGCCACACTTTTCAGTACTTTGCAACTGCTCTTCATAACTGTCCCTCTACTTTTCAGCACTTTGCCACAACTTTCCAGTGTTATGCCACACTTTTCAGCACTTTGCCACGACTTGGCCACAACTTTTCAGTACTTGGCCACACTTTTCAGCACTTTGCCACTACTTTTCAGCACTTTGCCACAAATTTTCAGTACTTTGCCACACTTTTCAGTACTTTGCCACGACTTTGCCACGACTTTTCAGTACTTTGCCACACTTTTCAGTACTTTGCAACTGCTCTTCAGAACTTTCCCACTACTTTTCAGCACTTTGCCACAACTTTTCAGTGTTATGCCACACTTTTCAGCACTTTGCCACAACTTTTCAGTACTTTGCCACTGCTTTTCAGCACTTTGCCACAACTTTACAGTACTTTTTCCACACTTTTCAGTACTTTGCCACGACTTTGCCACAACTTTTCAGTACTTTACCACACTTTTCAGTACTTTGCCAAGACTTTGCCACAACTGTTCAGTACTTTGCCACACTTTTCAGTACTTTGCCACTGCTTTTCATTACTTTGACACTAATTTTCAGCACTTTGCCACAACTTTACAGTACTTTGCCACAATTTTCAGCACTTTGCCATTACTTTTCAGCACTTTGCCACAAGTTTCCAGTACTTTGCCAAACTTTTCAGTACTTTGTCACTACTTTTTAGCACTTTGCCACACTTTTCAGTACTTTGCCACGACTTTTCAGCACTTTGCCACAACTTTTCAGTACTTTGCCACACTTTTCAGTACTTTGCCACGACTTTGCCACTACTTTTCAGTACTTTGCCACACTTTTCAGTACTTTGCCACAACTTTTCAGTACTTTGCCACACTTTTCAGTACTTTACCACGACTTTTCAGTACTTTGCCACACTTTTCAGCACTTTGCCACTACTTTTCAGCACTTTGCCACAACTTTTCAGTACTTTGCCACAACTTTTCAGTACTTTGCCACACTTTTCAGTACTTTGCCACGATTTTGCAGCACTTTGCCACTCTTTTCAGTACTTTGCCACGACTTGGCCACAACTTTTCAGTTCTTTGCCACACTTTTCAGCACTTTGCCACTACTTTTCAGCACTTTGCCACAACTTTTCAGTACTTTGCCACACTTTTCAGTACTTTGCCACGACTTTGCCACGACGTTTCAGTACTTTGCCACACTTTTCAGTACTTTGCAACTGCTCTTCAGAACTGTCCCACTACTTTTCAGCACTTTGCCACAACTTTTCAGTGTTATGCCACACTTTTCAGCACTTTGCCACGACTTGGCCACAACTTTTCAGTACTTTGCCACACTTTTCAGCACTTTGCCACTACTTTTCAACACTTTGCCACAACTTTTCAGTACTTTGCCACACTTTTCAGTACTTTGCCACGACTTTGCCACGACTTTTCAGTACTTTGCCACACTTTTCAGTACTTTGCAACTGCTCTTCAGAACTTTCCCACTACTTTTCAGCACTTTGCCACAACTTTTCAGTGTTATGCCACACTTTTCAGCTCTTTGCCACAACTTTTCAGTACTTTGCCACTGCTTTTCAGCACTTTGCCACAACTTTACAGTACTTTTTCCACACTTTTCAGTACTTTGCCACGACATTGCCACATCTTTTCAGTACTTTACCACACTTTTCAGTACTTTGCCAAGACTTTGCCACAACTGTTCAGTACTTTGCCACACTTTTCAGTACTTTGCCACTGCTTTTCATTACTTTGACACTAATTTTCAGCACTTTGCCACAACTTTACAGTACTTTGCCACAATTTTCAGCACTTTGCCATTACTTTTCAGCACTTTGCCACAAGTTTCCAGTACTTTGCCAAACTTTTCAATACTTTGTCACTACTTTTCAGCACTTTGCCACACTTTTCAGTACTTTGCCACGACTTTTCAGCACTTTGCCACAACTTTTCAGTACTTTGCCACACTTTTCACTACTTTGCCACGACTTTGCCACTACTTTTCAGTACTTTGCCACACTTTTCAGTACTTTGCCACAACTTTTCAGTACTTTGCCACACTTTTCAGTACTTTACCACGACTTTTCAGTACTTTGCCACACTTTTCAGCACTTTGCCACTACTTTTCAGCACTTTGCCACAACTTTTCAGTACTTTGCCACACTTGTCAGTACTTTGCCACGACTTTTCAGCACTTCGCCACAACTTTTCAGTACTTTGCCACACTTTTCAGTACTTTGCCACGACTTTGCCACGACTTTTCAGTACTTTGCCACACTTTTCAGTACTTTGCAACTGCTCTTCAGAACTTTCCCACTACTTTTCATCACTTTGCCACAACTTTTCAGTGTTATGCCACACTTTTCAGCTCTTTGCCACAACTTTTCAGTACTTTGCCACTGCTTTTCAGCACTTTGCCACAACTTTACAGTACTTTTTCCACACTTTTCAGTACTTTGCCACGACATTGCCACATCTTTTCAGTACTTTACCACACTTTTCAGTACTTTGCCACTGCTTTTCAGCACTTTGCCACAACTTTACAGTACTTTTTCCACACTTTTCAGTACTTTGCCACGACATTGCCACATCTTTTCAGTACTTTACCACTCTTTTCAGTACTTAGCCACGACTTTGCCACAACTTTTCCGTACTTTGCCACACTTTTCAGTACTTTGCCACGACTTTGCAGCACTTTGCCACTACTTTTCAGCACTTTGCCACAACTTTTCAGTGCTTTGCCACACTTTTCAGTACTTTGCCACGACTTTGCCACGACTTTTCAGTACTTTGCCACACTTTTCAGTACTTTGCAACTGCTCTTCAGAACTTTCCCACTACTTTTCAGCACTTTGCCACAACTTTTCAGTGTTATGCCACACTTTTCAGCACTTTGCCACAACTTTTCAGTACTTTGCCACTGCTTTTCAGCACTTTGCCACAACTTTACAGTACTTTTTCCACACTTTTCAGCACTTTGCCACAACTTTTCAGTACTTTGCCACACTTTTCAGCACTTTGCCACAACTTTTCAGTACTTTGCCACACTTTTAAGTACTTTGCCACGACTTTTCAGCACTTCGCCACAACTTTTCAGTACTTTGCCACGACTTTGCCACGACTTTTCAGTACTTTGCCACTACTTTTCAGCACTTTGCCACAACTTGTCAGTACTTTGCCACACTTTTCAGCACTTTGCCACAACTTTTCAGTACTTTGCCACACTTTTCAGTACTTTGCCACGACTTTGCAGCACTTTGCCACACTTTTCAGCACTTTGCCACAACTTTTCAGTACTTTGCCACACTTTTCAGCACTTTGCCACAACTTTTCAGTACTTTGCCACACTTTTCAGTACTTTGCCACGACTTTGCAGCACTTTGCCACTCTTTTCAGTACTTTGCCACGACTTGGCCACAACTTTTCAGTACTTTGCCACACTTTTCAGCACTTTGCCACTACTTTTCAGCACTTTGCCACAACTTTTCAGTACTTTGCCACACTTTTCAGTACTTTGCCACGACTTTGCCACGACGTTTCAGTACTTTGCCACACTTTTCAGTACTTTGCAACTGCTCTTCAGAACTGTCCCTCTACTTTTCAGCACTTTGCCACAACTTTCCAGTGTTATGCCACACTTTTCAGCACTTTGCCACGACTTGGCCACAACTTTTCAGTACTTGGCCACACTTTTCAGCACTTTGCCACTACTTTTCAGCACTTTGCCACAAATTTTCAGTACTTTGCCACACTTTTCAGTACTTTGCCACGACTTTGCCACGACTTTTCAGTACTTTGCCACACTTTTCAGTACTTTGCAACTGCTCTTCAGAACTTTCCCACTACTTTTCAGCACTTTGCCACAACTTTTCAGTGTTATGCCACACTTTTCAGCACTTTGCCACAACTTTTCAGTACTTTGCCACTGCTTTTCAGCACTTTGCCACAACTTTACAGTACTTTTTCCACACTTTTCAGTACTTTGCCACGACTTTGCCACAACTTTTCAGTACTTTACCACACTTTTCAGTACTTTGCCAAGACTTTGCCACAACTGTTCAGTACTTTGCCACACTTTTCAGTACTTTGCCACTGCTTTTCATTACTCTGACACTAATTTTCAGCACTTTGCCACAACTTTACAGTACTTTGCCACAATTTTCAGCACTTTGCCATTACTTTTCAGCACTTTGCCACAAGTTTCCAGTACTTTGCCAAACTTTTCAGTACTTTGTCACTACTTTTCAGCACTTTGCCACACTTTTCAGTACTTTGCCACGACTTTTCAGCACTTTGCCACAACTTTTCAGTACTTTGCCACACTTTTCAGTACTTTGCCACGACTTTGCCACTACTTTTCAGTACTTTGCCACACTTTTCAGTACTTTGCCACAACTTTTCAGTACTTTGCCACACTTTTCAGTACTTTACCACGACTTTTCAGTACTTTGCCACACTTTTCAGCACTTTGCCACTACTTTTCAGCACTTTGCCACAACTTTTCAGTACTTTGCCACAACTTTTCAGTACTTTGCCACACTTTTCAGTACTTTGCCACGATTTTGCAGCACTTTGCCACTCTTTTCAGTACTTTGCCACGACTTGGCCACAACTTTTCAGTTCTTTGCCACACTTTTCAGCACTTTGCCACTACTTTTCAGCACTTTGCCACAACTTTTCAGTACTTTGCCACACTTTTCAGTACTTTGCCACGACTTTGCCACGACGTTTCAGTACTTTGCCACACTTTTCAGTACTTTGCAACTGCTCTTCAGAACTGTCCCACTACTTTTCAGCACTTTGCCACAACTTTTCAGTGTTATGCCACACTTTTCAGCACTTTGCCACGACTTGGCCACAACTTTTCAGTACTTTGCCACACTTTTCAGCACTTTGCCACTACTTTTCAACACTTTGCCACAACTTTTCAGTACTTTGCCACACTTTTCAGTACTTTGCCACGACTTTGCCACGACTTTTCAGTACTTTGCCACACTTTTCAGTACTTTGCAACTGCTCTTCAGAACTTTCCCACTACTTTTCAGCACTTTGCCACAACTTTTCAGTGTTATGCCACACTTTTCAGCTCTTTGCCACAACTTTTCAGTACTTTGCCACTGCTTTTCAGCACTTTGCCACAACTTTACAGTACTTTTTCCACACTTTTCAGTACTTTGCCACGACATTGCCACATCTTTTCAGTACTTTACCACACTTTTCAGTACTTTGCCAAGACTTTGCCACAACTGTTCAGTACTTTGCCACACTTTTCAGTACTTTGCCACTGCTTTTCATAACTTTGACACTAATTTTCAGCACTTTGCCACAACTTTACAGTACTTTGCCACAATTTTCAGCACTTTGCCATTACTTTTCAGCACTTTGCCACAAGTTTCCAGTACTTTGCCAAACTTTTCAGTACTTTGTCACTACTTTTCAGCACTTTGCCACACTTTTCAGTACTTTGCCACGACTTTTCAGCACTTTGCCACAACTTTTCAGTACTTTGCCACACTTTTCACTACTTTGCCACGACTTTGCCACTACTTTTCAGTACTTTGCCACACTTTTCAGTACTTTGCCACAACTTTTCAGTACTTTGCCACACTTTTCAGTACTTTACCACGACTTTTCAGTACTTTGCCACACTTTTCAGCACTTTGCCACTACTTTTCAGCACTTTGCCACAACTTTTCAGTACTTTGCCACACTTGTCAGTACTTTGCCACGACTTTTCAGCACTTCGCCACAACTTTTCAGTACTTTGCCACACTTTTCAGTACTTTGCCACGACTTTGCCACGACTTTTCAGTACTTTGCCACACTTTTCAGTACTTTGCAACTGCTCTTCAGAACTTTCCCACTACTTTTCAGCACTTTGCCACAACTTTTCAGTGTTATGCCACACTTTTCAGCTCTTTGCCACAACTTTTCAGTACTTTGCCACTGCTTTCAGCACTTTGCCACAACTTTACAGTACTTTTTCCACACTTTTCAGTACTTTGCCACGACATTGCCACATCTTTTCAGTACTTTACCACACTTTTCAGTACTTTGCCAAGACTTTGCCACAACTGTTCAGTACTTTGCCACACTTTTCAGTACTTTGCCACTGCTTTTCATTACTTTGACACTAATTTTCAGCACTTTGCCACAACTTTACAGTACTTTGCCACAATTTTCAGCACTTTGCCATTACTTTTCAGCACTTTGCCACAAGTTTCCAGTACTTTGCCAAACTTTTCAGTACTTTGTCACTACTTTTCAGCACTTTGCCACAATTTTCAGTACTTTGCCACGACTTTTCAGCACTTTGCCACAACTTTTCAGTACTTTGCCACACTTTTCACTACTTTGCCACGACTTTGCCACTACTTTTCAGTACTTTGCCACACTTTTCAGTACTTTGCCACAACTTTTCAGTACTTTGCCACACTTTTCAGTACTTTACCACGACTTTTCAGTACTTTGCACACTTTTCAGCACTTTGCCACTACTTTTCAGCACTTTGCCACAACTTTTCAGTAATTTGCCACACTTGTCAGTACTTTGCCACGACTTTTCAGCACTTCGCTACAACTTTTCAGTACTTTGCCACACTTTTCAGTACTTTGCCACGACTTTGCCACGACTTTTCAGTACTTTGCCACACTTTTCAGCACTTTGCCACAACTTTTCAGTACTTTGCCACACTTTTCAGCACTTTGCAACAACTTTTAAGTACTTTGCCACGACTTTGCAGCACTTTGCCACTCTTTTCAGTACATTGCCACGACTTTGCCACAACTTTTCAGTACTTTGCCACACTTTTCAGTACTTTGCCACACTTTTCAGTTCTTTGCCACGACTTTTCAGCACTTTGCCACAACTTTTCAGTACTTTGCCACACTTTTCGGTACTTTGCCAGTGCTTTTCAGTACTTTGACACTAATTTTCAGCACTTTGCCACAACTTTACAGTACTTTGCCACAATTTTCAGCACTTTACCATTACTTTTCAGCACTTTGCCACAGGTTTTCAGTACTTTGCCACACTTTTCAGTACTTTGCCACGACTTTGCCACTACTT
Source organism: Saccoglossus kowalevskii (assembly GCF_978046115.1). Lineage (NCBI taxonomy): Eukaryota > Metazoa > Hemichordata > Enteropneusta > Harrimaniidae > Saccoglossus > Saccoglossus kowalevskii. The sequence goes on along the minus strand of NW_028188619.1, from coordinate 757,876 downwards.
TTCAGTACTTTGCCACACCTTTCAGTACTTTGCCACAACTTTTCAGTACTTTGCCACACTTTTCAGTACTTTACCACGACTTTTCAGTACTTTGCCACACTTTTCAGCACTTTGCCACGACTTTTCAGTACTTTGCCTCTACTTTTCAGCACTTTCCACAACTGTTCAGTACTTTGCCACACTTTTCAGTGCTTTGCCACTGCTTTTCATTACTTTGACACTAATTTTCAGCACTTTGCCACAACTTTACAGTACTTTGCCACAATTTTCAGCACTTTGCCATTACTTTTCAGCACTTTGCCACAAGTTTCCAGTACTTTGCCAAACTTTTCAGTACTTTGTCACTACTTTTCAGCACTTTGCCACACTTTTCAGTACTTTGCCACGACTTTTCAGCACTTTGCCAGAACTTTTCAGTACTTTGCCACACTTTTCACTACTTTGCCACGACTTTGCCACTACTTTTCAGTACTTTGCCACACTTTTCAGTACTTTGCCACAACTTTTCAGTACTTTGCCACACTTTTCAGTACTTTACCACGACTTTTCAGTACTTTGCCACACTTTTCAGCACTTTGCCACTACTTTTCAGCACTTTGCCACAACTTTTCAGTACTTTGCCACACTTGTCAGTACTTTGCCACGACTTTTCAGCACTTCGCCACAACTTTTCAGTACTTTGCCACACTTTTCAGTACTTTGCCACGACTTTGCCACGACTTTTCAGTACTTTGCCACACTTTTCAGCACTTTGCCACAACTTTTCAGTACTTTGCCACACTTTTCAGCACTTTGCAACAACTTTTCAGTACTTTGCCACACTTTTAAGTACTTTGCCACGACTTTGCAGCACTTTGCCACTCTTTTCAGTACTTTGCCACGACTTTGCCACAACTTTTCAGTACTTTGCCACACTTTTCAGTACTTTGCCACACTTTTCAGTTCTTTGCCACGACTTTTCAGCACTTTGCCACAACTTTTCAGTACTTTGCCACACTTTTCGGTACTTTGCCAGTGCTTTTCAGTACTTTGACACTAATTTTCAGCACTTTGCCACAACTTTACAGTACTTTGCCACAATTTTCAGCACTTTACCATTACTTTTCAGCACTTTGCCACAGGTTTTCAGTACTTTGCCACACTTTTCAGTACTTTGCCACGACTTTGCCACTACTTTTCAGTACTTTGCCACACCTTTCAGTACTTTGCCACAACTTTTCAGTACTTTGCCACACTTTTCAGTACTTTACCACGACTTTTCAGTACTTTGCCACACTTTTCAGCACTTTGCCACGACTTTTCAGTACTTTGCCACACTTTTCAGTACTTTGCAACTGCTCTTCAGAACTTTCCCACTACTTTTCAGCACTTTGCCACAACTTTTCAGTGTTATGCCACACTTTTCAGCACTTTGCCACAACTTTTCAGTACTTTGCCACTGCTTTTCAGCACTTTGCCACAACTTTACAGTACTTTTTCCACACTTTTCAGCACTTTGCCACAACTTTTCAGTACTTTGCCACACTTTTCAGCACTTTGCCACAACTTTTCAGTACTTTGCAAAACTTTTAAGTACTTTGCCACGACTTTTCAGCACTTCGCCACAACTTTTCAGTACTTTGCCACGACTTTGCCACGACTTTTCAGTACTTTGCCACTACTTTTCAGCACTTTGCCACAACTTTTCAGTACTTTGCCACACTTTTCAGCACTTTGCCACAACTTTTCAGTACTTTGCCACACTTTTCAGTACTTTGCCACGACTTTGCAGCACTTTGTCACACTTTTCAGCACTTTGCCACAACTTTTCAGTACTTTGCCACACTTTTCAGCACTTTGCCACAACTTTTCAGTACTTTGCCACACTTTTCAGTACTTTGCCACGACTTTGCAGAACTTTGCCACTCTTTTCAGTACTTTGCCACGACTTGGCCACAACTTTTCAGTACTTTGCCACACTTTTCAGCACTTTGCCACTACTTTTCAGCACTTTGCCACAACTTTTCAGTACTTTGCCACACTTTTCAGTACTTTGCCACGACTTTGCCACGACGTTTCAGTACTTTGCCACACTTTTCAGTACTTTGCAACTGCTCTTCAGAACTGTCCCACTACTTTTCAGCACTTTGCCACAACTTTTCAGTGTTATGCCACACTTTTCAGCACTTTGCCACGACTTGGCCACAACTTTTCATTACTTGGCCACACTTTTCAGCACTTTGCCACTACTTTTCAGCACTTTGCCACAACTTTTCAGTACTTTGCCACACTTTTCAGTACTTTGCCACGACTTTGCCACGACTTTTCAGTACTTTGCCACACTTTTCAGTACTTTGCAACTGCTCTTCAGAACTTTCCCACTACTTTTCAGCACTTTGCCACAAGTTTTCAGTGTTATGCCACACTTTTCAGCACTTTGCCACAACTTTTCAGTACTTTGCCACTGCTTTTCAGCACTTTGCCACAACTTTACAGTACTTTTTCCACACTTTTCAGTACTTTGCCACGACTTTGCCACAACTTTTCAGTACTTTACCACACTTTTCAGTACTTTGCCAAGACTTTGCCACAACTGTTCAGTACTTTGCCACACTTTTCAGTACTTTGCCACTGCTTTTCATTACTTTGACACTAATTTTCAGCACTTTGCCACAACTTTACAGTACTTTGCCACAATTTTCAGCACTTTGAAATTACTTTTCAGCACTTTGCCACAAGTTTCCAGTACTTTGCCAAACTTTTCAGTACTTTGTCACTACTTTTCAGCACTTTGCCACACTTTTCAGTACTTTGCCACGACTTTTCAGCACTTTGCCACAACTTTTCAGTACTTTGCCACACTTTTCAGTACTTTGCCACGACTTTGCCACTACTTTTCAGTACTTTGCCACACTTTTCAGTACTTTGCCACAACTTTTCAGTACTTTGCCACACTTTTCAGTACTTTACCACGACTTTTCAGTACTTTGCCACACTTTTCAGCACTTTGCCACTACTTTTCAGCACTTTGCCACAACTTTTCAGTACTTTGCCACAACTTTTCAGTACTTTGCCACACTTTTCAGTACTTTGCCACGATTTTGCAGCACTTTGCCACTCTCTTCAGTACTTTGCCACGACTTGGCCACAACTTTTCAGTTCTTTGCCACACTTTTCAGCACTTTGCCACTACTTTTCAGCACTTTGCCACAACTTTTCAGTACTTTGCCACACTTTTCAGTACTTTGCCACGACTTTGCCACGACGTTTCAGTACTTTGCCACACTTTTCAGTACTTTGCAACTGCTCTTCAGAACTGTCCCACTACTTTTCAGCACTTTGCCACAACTTTTCAGTGTTATGCCACACTTTTCAGCACTTTGCCACGACTTGGCCACAACTTTTCAGTACTTTGCCACACTTTTCAGCACTTTGCCACTACTTTTCAACACTTTGCCACAACTTTTCAGTACTTTGCTACACTTTTCAGTACTTTGCCACGACTTTGCCACGACTTTTCAGTACTTTGCCACACTTTTCAGTACTTTGCAACTGCTCTTCAGAACTTTCCCACTACTTTTCAGCACTTTGCCACAACTTTTCAGTGTTATGCCACACTTTTCAGCTCTTTGCCACAACTTTTCAGTACTTTGCCACTGCTTTTCAGCACTTTGCCACAACTTTACAGTACTTTTTCCACACTTTTCAGTACTTTGCCACGACATTGCCACATCTTTTCAGTACTTTACCACACTTTTCAGTACTTTGCCAAGACTTTGCCACAACTGTTCAGTACTTTGCCACACTTTTCAGTACTTTGCCACTGCTTTTCATTACTTTGACACTAATTTTCAGCACTTTGCCACAACTTTACAGTACTTTGCCACAATTTTCAGCACTTTGCCATTACTTTTCAGCACTTTGCCACAAGTTTCCAGTACTTTGCCAAACTTTTCAGTACTTTGTCACTACTTTTCAGCACTTTGCCACACTTTTCAGTACTTTGCCACGACTTTTCAGCACTTTGCCACAACTTTTCAGTACTTTGCCACACTTTTCAGTACTTTGCCACGACTTTGCCACTACTTTTCAGTACTTTGCCACACTTTTCAGTACTTTGCCACAACTTTTCAGTACTTTGCCACACTTTTCAGTACTTTACCACGACTTTTCAGTACTTTGCCACACTTTTCAGCACTTTGCCACTACTTTTCAGCACTTTGCCACAACTTTTCAGTACTTTGCCACACTTGTCAGTACTTTGCCACGACTTTTCAGCACTTCGCCACAACTTTTCAGTACTTTGCCACACTTTTCAGTACTTTGCCACGACTTTGCCACGACTTTTCAGTACTTTGCCACACTTTTCAGCACTTTGCCACAACTTTTCAGTACTTTGCCACACTTTTCAGCACTTTGCAACAACTTTTCAGTACTTTGCCACACTTTTAAGTACTTTGCCACGACTTTGCAGCACTTTGCCACTCTTTTCAGCACTTTGCCACGACTTTGCCACAACTTTTCAGTACTTTGCCACACTTTTCAGTACTTTGCCACACTTTTCAGTTCTTTGCCACGACTTTTCAGCACTTTGCCACAACTTTTCAGTACTTTGCCACACTTTTCGGTACTTTGCCAGTGCTTTTCAGTACTTTGACACTAATTTTCAGCACTTTGCCACAACTTTACAGTACTTTGCCACAATTTTTAGCACTTTACCATTACTTTTCAGCACTTTGCCACAGGTTTTCAGTACTTTGCCACACTTTTCAGTACTTTGCCATGACTTTGCCACTACTTTTCAGTACTTTGCCACACCTTTCAGTACTTTGCCACAACTTTTCAGTACTTTGCCACACTTTTCAGTACTTTACCACGACTTTTCAGTACTTTGCCACACTTTTCAGCACTTTGCCACTACTTTTCAGCACTTTGCCACAACTTTTCAGTACTTTGCCACACTTTTCAGTACTTTGCCACGACTTTTCAGCACTTCGCCACAACTTTTCAGTACTTTGCCACACTTTTCAGTACTTTGCCACGACTTTGCCACGACTTTTAAGTACTTTGCCACACTTTTCAGTACTTTGCCACGACTTTGCAGCACTTTGCCATACTTTTCAGCACTTTGCCACAACTTTTCAGTACTTTGCCACACTTTTCAGCACTTTGCCACAACTTTTCAGTACTTTGCCACACTTTTCAGCACTTTGCCACAACTTTTCAGTACTTTGCCACACTTTTCAGTACTTTGCCACGACTTTGCAGCACTTTGCCACTACTTTTCAGCACTTTGCCACAACTTTTCAGTACTTTGCCACACTTTTCAGTACTTTGCCACGACTTTGCCACGACTTTTCAGTACTTTGCCACACTTTTCAGTACTTTGCAACTGCTCTTCAGAACTTTCCCACTACTTTTCAGCACTTTGCCACAACTTTTCAGTGTTATGCCACACTTTTCAGCACTTTGCCACAACTTTTCAGTACTTTGCCACTGCTTTTCAGCACTTTGACACAACTTTACAGTACTTTTTCCACACTTTTCAGCACTTTGCCACAACTTTTCAGTACTTTGCCACACTTTTCAGCACTTTGCCACAACTTTTCAGTACTTTGCCACACTTGTAAGTACTTTGCCACGACTTTGCAGCACTTTGCCACTCTTTTCAGTACTTTGCCACGACTTTGCCACGACTTTTCAGCACTTCGCCACAACTTTTCAGTACTTTGCCACGACTTTGCCACGACTTGTCAGTACTTTGCCACTACTTTTCAGCACTTTGCACAACTTTTCAGTACTTTGCCACACTTTTCAGCACTTTGCCACTACTTTTCAACACTTTGCCACAACTTTTCAGTACTTTGCCACACTTTTCAGTACTTTGCCACGACTTTGCCACGACTTTTCAGTACTTTGCCACACTTTTCAGTACTTTGCAACTGCTCTTCAGAACTTTCCCACTACTTTTCAGCACTTTGCCACAACTTTTCAGTGTTATGCCACACTTTTCAGCTCTTTGCCACAACTTTTCAGTACTTTGCCACTGCTTTTCAGCACTTTGCCACAACTTTACAGTACTTTTTCCACACTTTTCAGTACTTTGCCACGACATTGCCACATCTTTTCAGTACTTTACCACACTTTTCAGTACTTTGCCAAGACTTTGCCACAACTGTTCAGTACTTTGCCACACTTTTCAGTACTTTGCCACTGCTTTTCATTACTTTGACACTAATTTTCAGCACTTTGCCACAACTTTACAGTACTTTGCCACAATTTTCAGCACTTTGCCATTACTTTTCAGCACTTTGCCACAAGTTTCCAGTACTTTGCCAAACTTTTCAGTACTTTGTCACTACTTTTCAGCACTTTGCCACACTTTTCAGTACTTTGCCACGACTTTTCAGCACTTTGCCACAACTTTTCAGTACTTTGCCACACTTTTCACTACTTTGCCACGACTTTGCCACTACTTTTCAGTACTTTGCCACACTTTTCAGTACTTTGCCACAACTTTTCAGTACTTTGCCACACTTTTCAGTACTTTACCACGACTTTTCAGTACTTTGCCACACTTTTCAGCACTTTGCCACTACTTTTCAGCACTTTGCCACAACTTTTCAGTACTTTGCCACACTTGTCAGTACTTTGCCACGACTTTTCAGCACTTCGCCACAACTTTTCAGTACTTTGCCACACTTTTCAGTACTTTGCCACGACTTTGCCACGACTTTTCAGTACTTTGCCACACTTTTCAGTACTTTGCAACTGCTCTTCAGAACTTTCCCACTACTTTTCAGCACTTTGCCACAACTTTTCAGTGTTATGCCACACTTTTCAGCTCTTTGCCACAACTTTTCAGTACTTTGCCACTGCTTTTCAGCACTTTGCCACAACTTTACAGTACTTTTTCCACACTTTTCAGTACTTTGCCACGACATTGCCACATCTTTTCAGTACTTTACCACACTTTTCAGTACTTTGCCAAGACTTTGCCACAACTGTTCAGTACTTTGCCACACTTTTCAGTACTTTGCCACTGCTTTTCATTACTTTGACACAAATTTTCAGCACTTTGCCACAACTTTACAGTACTTTGCCACAATTTTCAGCACTTTGCCATTACTTTTCAGCACTTTGCCACAAGTTTCCAGTACTTTGCCAAACTTTTCAGTACTTTGTCACTACTTTTCAGCACTTTGCCACAATTTTCAGTACTTTGCCACGACTTTTCAGCACTTTGCCACAACTTTTCAGTACTTTGCCACACTTTTCACTACTTTGCCACGACTTTGCCACTACTTTTCAGTACTTTGCCACACTTTTCAGTACTTTGCCACAACTTTTCAGTACTTTGCCACACTTTTCAGTACTTTACCACGACTTTTCAGTACTTTGCCACACTTTTCAGCACTTTGCCACTACTTTTCAGCACTTTGCCACAACTTTTCAGTAATTTGCCACACTTGTCAGTACTTTGCCACGACTTTTCAGCACTTCGCCACAACTTTTCAGTACTTTGCCACACTTTTCAGTACTTTGCCACGACTTTGCCACGACTTTTCAGTACTTTGCCACACTTTTCAGCACTTTGCCACAACTTTTCAGTACTTTGCCACACTTTTCAGCACTTTGCAACAACTTTTAAGTACTTTGCCACGACTTTGCAGCACTTTGCCACTCTTTTCAGTACATTGCCACGACTTTGCCACAACTTTTCAGTACTTTGCCACACTTTTCAGTACTTTGCCACACTTTTCAGTTCTTTGCCACGACTTTTCAGCACTTTGCCACAACTTTTCAGTACTTTGCCACACTTTTCGGTACTTTGCCAGTGCTTTTCAGTACTTTGACACTAATTTTCAGCACTTTGCCACAACTTTACAGTACTTTGCCACAATTTTCAGCACTTTACCATTACTTTTCAGCACTTTGCCACAGGTTTTCAGTACTTTGCCACACTTTTCAGTACTTTGCCACGACTTTGCCACTACTTTTCAGTACTTTGCCACACCTTTCAGTACTTTGCCACAACTTTTCAGTACTTTGCCACACTTTTCAGTACTTTACCACGACTTTTCAGTACTTTGCCACACTTTTCAGCACTTTGCCACGACTTTTCAGTACTTTGCCTCTACTTTTCAGCACTTTCCACAACTGTTCAGTACTTTGCCACACTTTTCAGTGCTTTGCCACTGCTTTTCATTACTTTGACACTAATTTTCAGCACTTTGCCACAACTTTACAGTACTTTGCCACAATTTTCAGCACTTTGCCATTACTTTTCAGCACTTTGCCACAAGTTTCCAGTACTTTGCCAAACTTTTCAGTACTTTGTCACTACTTTTCAGCACTTTGCCACACTTTTCAGTACTTTGCCACGACTTTTCAGCACTTTGCCAGAACTTTTCAGTACTTTGCCACACTTTTCACTACTTTGCCACGACTTTGCCACTACTTTTCAGTACTTTGCCACACTTTTCAGTACTTTGCCACAACTTTTCAGTACTTTGCCACACTTTTCAGTACTTTACCACGACTTTTCAGTACTTTGCCACACTTTTCAGCACTTTGCCACTACTTTTCAGCACTTTGCCACAACTTTTCAGTACTTTGCCACACTTGTCAGTACTTTGCCACGACTTTTCAGCACTTCGCCACAACTTTTCAGTACTTTGCCACACTTTTCAGTACTTTGCCACGACTTTGCCACGACTTTTCAGTACTTTGCCACACTTTTCAGCACTTTGCCACAACTTTTCAGTACTTTGCCACACTTTTCAGCACTTTGCAACAACTTTTCAGTACTTTGCCACACTTTTAAGTACTTTGCCACGACTTTGCAGCACTTTGCCACTCTTTTCAGTACTTTGCCACGACTTTGCCACAACTTTTCAGTACTTTGCCACACTTTTCAGTACTTTGCCACACTTTTCAGTTCTTTGCCACGACTTTTCAGCACTTTGCCACAACTTTTCAGTACTTTGCCACACTTTTCGGTACTTTGCCAGTGCTTTTCAGTACTTTAACACTAATTTTCAGCACTTTGCCACAACTTTACAGTACTTTGCCACAATTTTCAGCACTTTACCATTACTTTTCAGCACTTTGCCACAGGTTTTCAGTACTTTGCCACACTTTTCAGTACTTTGCCACGACTTTGCCACTACTTTTCAGTACTTTGCCACACCTTTCAGTACTTTGCCACAACTTTTCAGTACTTTGCCACACTTTTCAGTACTTTACCACGACTTTTCAGTACTTTGCCACACTTTTCAGCACTTTGCCACGACTTTTCAGTACTTTGCCACACTTTTCAGTACTTTGCAACTGCTCTTCAGAACTTTCCCACTACTTTTCAGCACTTTGCCACAACTTTTCAGTGTTATGCCACACTTTTCAGCACTTTGCCACAACTTTTCAGTACTTTGCCACTGCTTTTCAGCACTTTGCCACAACTTTACAGTACTTTTTCCACACTTTTCAGCACTTTGCCACAACTTTTCAGTACTTTGCCACACTTTTCAGCACTTTGCCACAACTTTTCAGTACTTTGCAAAACTTTTAAGTACTTTGCCACGACTTTTCAGCACTTCGCCACAACTTTTCAGTACTTTGCCACGACTTTGCCACGACTTTTCAGTACTTTGCCACTACTTTTCAGCACTTTGCCACAACTTTTCAGTACTTTGCCACACTTTTCAGCACTTTGCCACAACTTTTCAGTACTTTGCCACACTTTTCAGTACTTTGCCACGACTTTGCAGCACTTTGTCACACTTTTCAGCACTTTGCCACAACTTTTCAGTACTTTGCCACACTTTTCAGCACTTTGCCACAACTTTTCAGTACTTTGCCACACTTTTCAGTACTTTGCCACGACTTTGCAGCACTTTGCCACTCTTTTCAGTACTTTGCCACGACTTAGCCACAACTTTTCAGTACTTTGCCACACTTTTCAGCACTTTGCCACTACTTTTCAGCACTTTGCCACAACTTTTCAGTACTTTGCCACACTTTTCAGTACTTTGCCACGACTTTGCCACGACGTTTCAGTACTTTGCCACTACTTTTCAGTACTTTGCAACTGCTCTTCAGAACTGTCCCACTACTTTTCAGCACTTTGCCACAACTTTTCAGTGTTATGCCACACTTTTCAGCACTTTGCCACGACTTGGCCACAACTTTTCATTACTTGGCCACACTTTTCAGCACTTTGCCACTACTTTTCAGCACTTTGCCACAACTTTTCAGTACTTTGCCACACTTTTCAGTACTTTGCCACGACTTTGCCACGACTTTTCAGTACTTTGCCACACTTTTCAGTACTTTGCAACTGCTCTTCAGAACTTTCCCACTACTTTTCAGCACTTTGCCACAACTTTTCAGTGTTATGCCACACTTTTCAGCACTTTGCCACAACTTTTCAGTACTTTGCCACTGCTTTTCAGCACTTTGCCACAACTTTACAGTACTTTTTCCACACTTTTCAGTACTTTGCCACGACTTTGCCACAACTTTTCAGTACTTTACCACACTTTTCAGTACTTTGCCAAGACTTTGCCACAACTGTTCAGTACTTTGCCACACTTTTCAGTACTTTGCCACTGCTTTTCATTACTTTGACACTAATTTTCAGCACTTTGCCACAACTTTACAGTACTTTGCCACAATTTTCAGCACTTTGAAATTACTTTTCAGCACTTTGCCACAAGTTTCCAGTACTTTGCCAAACTTTTCAGTACTTTGTCACTACTTTTCAGCACTTTGCCACACTTTTCAGTACTTTGCCACGACTTTTCAGCACTTTGCCACAACTTTTCAGTACTTTGCCACACTTTTCAGTACTTTGCCACGACTTTGCCACTACTTTTCAGTACTTTGCCACACTTTTCAGTACTTTGCCACAACTTTTCAGTACTTTGCCACACTTTTCAGCACTTTACCACGACTTTTCAGTACTTTGCCACACTTTTCAGCACTTTGCCACTACTTTTCAGCACTTTGCCACAACTTTTCAGTACTTTGCCACAACTTTTCAGTACTTTGCCACACTTTTCAGTACTTTGCCACGATTTTGCAGCACTTTGCCACTCTTTTCAGTACTTTGCCACGACTTGGCCACAACTTTTCAGTTCTTTGCCACACTTTTCAGCACTTTGCCACTACTTTTCAGCACTTTGCCACAACTTTTCAGTACTTTGCCACACTTTTCAGTACTTTGCCACGACTTTGCCACGACGTTTCAGTACTTTGCCACACTTTTCAGTACTTTGCAACTGCTCTTCAGAACTGTCCCACTACTTTTCAGCACTTTGCCACAACTTTTCAGTGTTATGCCACACTTTTCAGCACTTTGCCACGACTTGGCCACAACTTTTCAGTACTTTGCCACTACTTTTCAGCACTTTGCCACACTTTTCAGCACTTTGCCACGACTTGGCCACAACTTTTCAGCACTTTGCCACTACTTTTCAGCACTTTGCCACAACTTTTCAGTACTTTGCCACACTTTTCAGTACTTTGCCACGACTTTGCCACGACTTTTCAGTACTTTGCCACACTTTTCAGTACTTTGCAACTGCTCTTCAGAACTTTCCCACTACTTTTCAGCACTTTGCCACAACTTTTCAGTGTTATGCCACACTTTTCAGCACTTTGCCACAACTTTTCAGTACTTTGCCACTGCTTTTCAGCACTTTGCCACAACTTTACAGTACTTTTTCCACACTTTTCAGTACTTTGCCACGACTTTGCCACAACTTTTCAGTACTTTACCACACTTTTCAGTACTTTGCCAAGACTTTGCCACAACTGTTCAGTACTTTGCCACACTTTTCAGTACTTTGCCACTGCTTTTCATTACTTTGACACTAATTTTCAGCACTTTGCCACAACTTTACAGTACTTTGCCACAATTTTCAGCACTTTGAAATTACTTTTCAGCACTTTGCCACAAGTTTCCAGTATTTTGCCAAACTTTTCAGTACTTTGTCACTACTTTTCAGCACTTTGCCACACTTTTCAGTACTTTGCCACGACTTTTCAGCACTTTGCCACAACTTTTCAGTACTTTGCCACACTTTTCAGTACTTTGCCACGACTTTGCCACTACTTTTCAGTACTTTGCCACACTTTTCAGTACTTTGCCACAACTTTTCAGTACTTTGCCACACTTTTCAGCACTTTACCACGACTTTTCAGTACTTTGCCACACTTTTCAGCACTTTGCCACTACTTTTCAGCACTTTGCCACAACTTTTCAGTACTTTGCCACAACTTTTCAGTACTTTGCCACACTTTTCAGTACTTTGCCACGATTTTGCAGCACTTTGCCACTCTTTTCAGTACTTTGCCACGACTTGGCCACAACTTTTCAGTTCTTTGCCACACTTTTCAGCACTTTGCCACTACTTTTCAGCACTTTGCCACAACTTTTCAGTACTTTGCCACACTTTTCAGTACTTTGCCACGACTTTGCCACGACGTTTCAGTACTTTGCCACACTTTTCAGTACTTTGCAACTGCTCTTCAGAACTGTCCCACTACTTTTCAGCACTTTGCCACAACTTTTCAGTGTTATGCCACACTTTTCAGCACTTTGCCACGACTTGGCCACAACTTTTCAGTACTTTGCCACACTTTTCAGCACTTTGCCACTACTTTTCAACACTTTGCCACAACTTTTCAGTACTTTGCCACACTTTTCAGTACTTTGCCACGACTTTGCCACGACTTTTCAGTACTTTGCCACACTTTTCAGTACTTTGCAACTGCTCTTCAGAACTTTCCCACTACTTTTCAGCACTTTGCCACAACTTTTCAGTGTTATGCCACACTTTTCAGCTCTTTGCCACAACTTTTCAGTACTTTGCCACTACTTTTCAGTACTTTGCCACACTTTTCAGTACTTTGCCACAACTTTTCAGTACTTTGCCACACTTTTCAGTACTTTACCACGACTTTTCAGTACTTTGCCACACTTTTCAGCACTTTGCCACTACTTTTCAGCACTTTGCCACAACTTTTCAGTACTTTGCCACAACTTTTCAGTACTTTGCCACACTTTTCAGTACTTTGCCACGATTTTGCAGCACTTTGCCACTCTTTTCAGTACTTTGCCACGACTTGGCCACAACTTTTCAGTTCTTTGCCACACTTTTCAGCACTTTGCCACTACTTTTCAGCACTTTGCCACAACTTTTCAGTACTTTGCCACACTTTTCAGTACTTTGCCACGACTTTGCCACGACGTTTCAGTACTTTGCCACACTTTTCAGTACTTTGCAACTGCTCTTCAGAACTGTCCCACTACTTTTCAGCACTTTGCCACAACTTTTCAGTGTTATGCCACACTTTTCAGCACTTTGCCACGACTTGGCCACAACTTTTCAGTACTTTGCCACACTTTTCAGCACTTTGCCACTACTTTTCAACACTTTGCCACGACTTTTCAGTACTTTGCCACACTTTTCAGTACTTTGCAACTGCTCTTCAGAACTTTCCCACTACTTTTCAGCACTTTGCCACAACTTTTCAGTGTTATGCCACACTTTTCAGCTCTTTGCCACACTTTTCAGTACTTTGCCACTGCTTTTCATTACTTTGACACTAATTTTCAGCACTTTGCCACAACTTTACAGTACTTTGCCACAATTTTCAGCACTTTGCCATTACTTTTCAGCACTTTGCCACAAGTTTCCAGTACTTTGCCAAACTTTTCAGTACTTTGTCACTACTTTTCAGCACTTTGCCACACTTTTCAGTACTTTGCCACGACTTTTCAGCACTTTGCCACAACTTTTCAGTACTTTGCCACACTTTTCAGTACTTTGCCACGACTTTGCCACTACTTTTCAGTACTTTGCCACACTTTTCAGTACTTTGCCACAACTTTTCAGTACTTTGCCACACTTTTCAGTACTTTACCACGACTTTTCAGTACTTTGCCACACTTTTCAGCACTTTGCCACTACTTTTCAGCACTTTGCCACAACTTTTCAGTACTTTGCCACACTTGTCAGTACTTTGCCACGACTTTTCAGCACTTCGCCACAACTTTTCAGTACTTTGCCACACTTTTCAGTACTTTGCCACGACTTTGCCACGACTTTTCAGTACTTTGCCACGACTTTGCCACGACTTTTCAGTACTTTGCCACACTTTTCAGCACTTTGCCACAACTTTTCAGTACTTTGCCACACTTTTCAGCACTTTGCAACAACTTTTCAGTACTTTGCCACACTTTTAAGTACTTTGCCACGACTTTGCAGCACTTTGCCACTCTTTTCAGCACTTTGCCACGACTTTGCCACAACTTTTCAGTACTTTGCCACACTTTTCAGTACTTTGCCACACTTTTCAGTTCTTTGCCACGACTTTTCAGCACTTTGCCACAACTTTTCAGTACTTTGCCACACTTTTCGGTACTTTGCCAGTGCTTTTCAGTACTTTGACACTAATTTTCAGCACTTTGCCACAACTTTACAGTACTTTGCCACAATTTTTAGCACTTTACCATTACTTTTCAGCACTTTGCCACAGGTTTTCAGTACTTTGCCACACTTTTCAGTACTTTGCCATGACTTTGCCACTACTTTTCAGTACTTTGCCACACCTTTCAGTACTTTGCCACAACTTTTCAGTACTTTGCCACACTTTTCAGTACTTTACCACGACTTTTCAGTACTTTGCCACACTTTTCAGCACTTTGCCACTACTTTTCAGCACTTTGCCACAACTTTTCAGTACTTTGCCACACTTTTCAGTACTTTGCCACGACTTTTCAGCACTTCGCCACAACTTTTCAGTACTTTGCCACACTTTTCAGTACTTTGCCACGACTTTGCCACGACTTTTAAGTACTTTGCCACACTTTTCAGTACTTTGCCACGACTTTGCCACGACGTTTCAGTACTTTGCCACACTTTTCAGTACTTTGCAACTGCTCTTCAGAACTGTCCCACTACTTTTCAGCACTTTGCCACAACTTTTCAGTGTTATGCCACACTTTTCAGCACTTTGCCACGACTTGGCCACAACTTTTCAGTACTTTGCCACACTTTTCAGCACTTTGCCACTACTTTTCAACACTTTGCCACGACTTTTCAGTACTTTGCCACACTTTTCAGTACTTTGCAACTGCTCTTCAGAACTTTCCCACTACTTTTCAGCACTTTGCCACAACTTTTCAGTGTTATGCCACACTTTTCAGCTCTTTGCCACACTTTTCAGTACTTTGCCACTGCTTTTCATTACTTTGACACTAATTTTCAGCACTTTGCCACAACTTTACAGTACTTTGCCACAATTTTCAGCACTTTGCCATTACTTTTCAGCACTTTGCCACAAGTTTCCAGTACTTTGCCAAACTTTTCAGTACTTTGTCACTACTTTTCAGCACTTTGCCACACTTTTCAGTACTTTGCCACGACTTTTCAGCACTTTGCCACAACTTTTCAGTACTTTGCCACACTTTTCAGTACTTTGCCACGACTTTGCCACTACTTTTCAGTACTTTGCCACACTTTTCAGTACTTTGCCACAACTTTTCAGTACTTTGCCACACTTTTCAGTACTTTACCACGACTTTTCAGTACTTTGCCACACTTTTCAGCACTTTGCCACTACTTTTCAGCACTTTGCCACAACTTTTCAGTACTTTGCCACACTTGTCAGTACTTTGCCACGACTTTTCAGCACTTCGCCACAACTTTTCAGTACTTTGCCACACTTTTCAGTACTTTGCCACGACTTTGCCACGACTTTTCAGTACTTTGCCACACTTTTCAGCACTTTGCCACAACTTTTCAGTACTTTGCCACACTTTTCAGCACTTTGCAACAACTTTTCAGTACTTTGCCACACTTTTAAGTACTTTGCCACGACTTTGCAGCACTTTGCCACTCTTTTCAGCACTTTGCCACGACTTTGCCACAACTTTTCAGTACTTTGCCACACTTTTCAGTACTTTGCCACACTTTTCAGTTCTTTGCCACGACTTTTCAGCACTTTGCCACAACTTTTCAGTACTTTGCCACACTTTTCGGTACTTTGCCAGTGCTTTTCAGTACTTTGACACTAATTTTCAGCACTTTGCCACAACTTTACAGTACTTTGCCACAATTTTTAGCACTTTACCATTACTTTTCAGCACTTTGCCACAGGTTTTCAGTACTTTGCCACACTTTTCAGTACTTTGCCATGACTTTGCCACTACTTTTCAGTACTTTGCCACACCTTTCAGTACTTTGCCACAACTTTTCAGTACTTTGCCACACTTTTCAGTACTTTACCACGACTTTTCAGTACTTTGCCACACTTTTCAGCACTTTGCCACTACTTTTCAGCACTTTGCCACAACTTTTCAGTACTTTGCCACACTTTTCAGTACTTTGCCACGACTTTTCAGCACTTCGCCACAAATTTTCAGTACTTTGCCACACTTTTCAGTACTTTGCCACGACTTTGCCACGACTTTTAAGTACTTTGCCACACTTTTCAGTACTTTGCCACGACTTTGCAGCACTTTGCCATACTTTTCAGCACTTTGCCACAACTTTTCAGTACTTTGCCACACTTTTCAGCACTTTGCCACAACTTTTCAGTACTTTGCCACACTTTTCAGCACTTTGCCACAACTTTTCAGTACTTTGCCACACTTTTCAGTACTTTGCCACGACTTTGCAGCACTTTGCCACTACTTTTCAGCACTTTGCCACAACTTTTCAGTACTTTGCCACACTTTTCAGTACTTTGCCACGACTTTGCCACGACTTTTCAGTACTTTGCCACACTTTTCAGTACTTTGCAACTGCTCTTCAGAACTTTCCCACTACTTTTCAGCACTTTGCCACAACTTTTCAGTGTTATGCCACACTTTTCAGCACTTTGCCACAACTTTACAGTACTTTTTCCACACTTTTCAGCACTTTGCCACAACTTTTCAGTACTTTGCCACACTTTTCAGCACTTTGCCACAACTTTTCAGTACTTTGCCACACTTGTAAGTACTTTGCCACGACTTTGCAGCACTTTGCCACTCTTTTCAGTACTTTGCCACGACTTTGCCACGACTTTTCAGCACTTCGCCACAACTTTTCAGTACTTTGCCACGACTTTGCCACGACTTGTCAGTACTTTGCCACTACTTTTCAGCACTTTGCACAACTTTTCAGTACTTTGCCACACTTTTCAGCACTTTGCCACAACTTTTCAGTACTTTGCCACACTTTTCAGTACTTTGCCACGACTTTGCAGCACTTTGCCACACTTTTCAGCACTTTGCCACAACTTTTCAGTACTTTGCTACACTTTTCAGCACTTTGCCACAACTTTTCAGTACTTTGCCACACTTTTCAGTACTTTGCCACGACTTTGCAGCACTTTGCCACTCTTTTCAGTACTTTGCCACGACTTGGCCACAACTTTTCAGTACTTTGCCACACTTTTCAGCACTTTGCCACTACTTTTCAGCACTTTGCCACAACTTTTCAGTACTTTGCCACACTTTTCAGTACTTTGCCACGACTTTGCCACGACGTTTCAGTACTTTGCCACACTTTTCAGTACTTTGCAACTGCTCTTCAGAACTGTCACACTACTTTTCAGCACTTTGCCACAACTTTTCAGTGTTATGCCACACTTTTCAGCACTTTGCCACGACTTGGCCACAACTTCTCAGTACTTTGCCACACTTTTCAGCACTTTGCCACTACTTTTCAGCACTTTGCCACAACTTTTCAGTACTTTGCCACACTTTTCAGTACTTTGCCACGACTTTGCCACGACTTTTCAGTACTTTGCCACACTTTTCAGTACTTTGCAACTGCTCTTCAGAACTTTCCCACTACTTTTCAGCACTTTGCCACAACTTTTCAGTGTTATGCCACACTTTTCAGCACTTTGCCACAACTTTTCAGTACTTTGCCACTGCTTTTCAGCACTTTGCCACAACTTTACAGTACTTTTTCCACACATTTCAGTACTTTGCCACGACTTTGCCACAACTTTTCAGTACTTTACCACACTTTTCAGTACTTTGCCAAGACTTTGCCACAACTGTTCAGTACTTTGCCACACTTTTCAGTACTTTGCCACTGCTTTTCATTACTTTGACACTCATTTTCAGCACTTTGCCACAACTTTACAGTACTTTGCCACAATTTTCAGCACTTTGCCATTACTTTTCAGCACTTTGCCACAAGTTTCCAGTACTTTGCCAAACTTTTCAGTACTTTGTCACTACTTTTCAGCACTTTGCCACAATTTTCAGTACTTTGCCACGACTTTTCAGCACTTTGCCACAACTTTTCAGTACTTTGCCACACTTTTCAGTACTTTGCCACGACTTTGCCACTACTTTTCAGTACTTTGCCACACTTTTCAGTACTTTGCCACAACTTTTCAGTACTTTGCCACACTTTTCAGTACTTTACCACGACTTTTCAGTACTTTGCCACACTTTTCAGCACTTTGCCACTACTTTTCAGCACTTTGCCACAACTTTTCAGTACTTTGCCACAACTTTTCAGTACTTTGCCACACTTTTCAGTACTTTGCCACGATTTTGCAGCACTTTGCCACTCTTTTCAGTACTTTGCCACGACTTGGCCACAACTTTTCAGTACATTGCCACACTTTTCAGCACTTTGCCACTACTTTTCAGCACTTTGCCACAACTTTTCAGTACTTTGCCACACTTTTCAGTACTTTGCCACGACTTTGCCACGACGTTTCAGTACTTTGCCACACTTTTCAGTACTTTGCAACTGCTCTTCAGAACTGTCCCACTACTTTTCAGCACTTTGCCACAACTTTTCAGTGTTATGCCACACTTTTCAGCACTTTGCCACGACTTGGCCACAACTTTTCAGTACTTTGCCACACTTTTAAGCACTTTGCCACTACTTTTCAGCACTTTGCAACAACTTTTCAGTACTTTGCCACACTTTTCAGTACTTTGCCACGACTTTTCAGTACTTTGCCACACTTTTCAGTACTTTGCAACTGCTCTTCAGAACTTTCCCACTACTTTTCAGCACTTTGCCACAACTTTTCAGTGTTATGCCAGACTTTTCAGCACTTTGCCACAACTTTTCAGTACTTTGCCACTGCTTTTCAGCACTTTGCCACAACTTTACAGTACTTTTTCCACACTTTTCAGTACTTTGCCACGACTTTGCCACATCTTTTCAGTACTTTACCACACTTTTCAGTACTTTGCCAAGACTTTGCCACAACTGTTCAGTACTTTGCCACACTTTTCAGTACTTTGCCACTGCTTTTCATTACTTTGACACTAATTTTCAGCACATTGCCACAACTTTACAGTACTTTGCCACAATTTTCAGCACTTTGCCATTACTTTTCAGCACTTTGCCACAAGTTTCCAGTACTTTGCCAAACTTTTCAGTACTTTGTCACTACTTTTCAGCACTTTGCCACACTTTTCAGTACATTGCCACGACTTTTCAGCACTTTGCCACAACTTTTCAGTACTTTGCCACACTTTTCAGTACTTTGCCACGACTTTGCCACTACTTTTCAGTACTTTGCCACACTTTTCAGTACTTTGCCACAACTTTTCAGTACTTTGCCACACTTTTCAGTACTTTACCACGACTTTTCAGTACTTTGCCACACTTTTCAGCACTTTGCCACTACTTTTCAGCACTTTGCCACAACTTTTCAGTACTTTGCCACACTTTTCAGTACTTTGCCACGACTTTGCCACGACTTTTCAGTACTTTGCCACACTTTTCAGTACTTTGCAACTGCTCTTCAGAACTTTCCCACTACTTTTCAGCACTTTGCCACAACTTTTCAGTGTTATGCCACACTTTTCAGCACTTTGCCACAACTTTTCAGTACTTTGCCACTGCTTTTCAGCACTTTGCCACAACTTTACAGTACTTTTTCCACACTTTTCAGTACTTTGCCACGACTTTGCCACAACTTTTCAGTACTTTACCACACTTTTCAGTACTTTGCCAAGACTTTGCCACAACTGTTCAGTACTTTGCCACACTTTTCAGTACTTTGCCACTGCTTTTCATTACTTTGACACTCATTTTCAGCACTTTGCCACAACTTTACAGTACTTTGCCACAATTTTCAGCACTTTGCCATTACTTTTCAGCACTTTGCCACAAGTTTCCAGTACTTTGCCAAACTTTTCAGTACTTTGTCACTACTTTTCAGCACTTTGCCACAATTTTCAGTACTTTGCCACGACTTTTCAGCACTTTGCCACAACTTTTCAGTACTTTGCCACACTTTTCAGTACTTTGCCACGACTTTGCCACTACTTTTCAGTACTTTGCCACACTTTTCAGTACTTTGCCACAACTTTTCAGTACTTTGCCACACTTTTCAGTACTTTACCACGACTTTTCAGTACTTTGCCACACTTTTCAGCACTTTGCCACTACTTTTCAGCACTTTGCCACAACTTTTCAGTACTTTGCCACAACTTTTCAGTACTTTGCCACACTTTTCAGTACTTTGCCACGATTTTGCAGCACTTTGCCACTCTTTTCAGTACTTTGCCACGACTTGGCCACAACTTTTCAGTACATTGCCACACTTTTCAGCACTTTGCCACTACTTTTCAGCACTTTGCCACAACTTTTCAGTACTTTGCCACACTTTTCAGTACTTTGCCACGACTTTGCCACGACGTTTCAGTACTTTGCCACACTTTTCAGTACTTTGCAACTGCTCTTCAGAACTGTCCCACTACTTTTCAGCACTTTGCCACAACTTTTCAGTGTTATGCCACACTTTTCAGCACTTTGCCACGACTTGGCCACAACTTTTCAGTACTTTGCCACACTTTTAAGCACTTTGCCACTACTTTTCAGCACTTTGCAACAACTTTTCAGTACTTTGCCACACTTTTCAGTACTTTGCCACGACTTTTCAGTACTTTGCCACACTTTTCAGTACTTTGCAACTGCTCTTCAGAACTTTCCCACTACTTTTCAGCACTTTGCCACAACTTTTCAGTGTTATGCCAGACTTTTCAGCACTTTGCCACAACTTTTCAGTACTTTGCCACTGCTTTTCAGCACTTTGCCACAACTTTACAGTACTTTTTCCACACTTTTCAGTACTTTGCCACGACTTTGCCACATC
Source organism: Saccoglossus kowalevskii (assembly GCF_978046115.1). Lineage (NCBI taxonomy): Eukaryota > Metazoa > Hemichordata > Enteropneusta > Harrimaniidae > Saccoglossus > Saccoglossus kowalevskii. The sequence goes on along the minus strand of NW_028188619.1, from coordinate 736,756 downwards.
TTTTCAGTACTTTACCACACTTTTCAGTACTTTGCCAAGACTTTGCCACAACTGTTCAGTACTTTGCCACACTTTTCAGTACTTTGCCACTGCTTTTCATTACTTTGACACTAATTTTCAGCACTTTGCCACAACTTTACAGTACTTTGCCACAATTTTCAGCACTTTGCCATTACTTTTCAGCACTTTGCCACAAGTTTCCAGTACTTTGCCAAACTTTTCAGTACTTTGTCATTACTTTTCAGCACTTTGCCACACTTTTCAGTACATTGCCACGACTTTTCAGCACTTTGCCACAACTTTTCAGTACTTTGCCACACTTTTCAGTACTTTGCCACGACTTTGCCACTACTTTTCAGTACTTTGCCACACTTTTCAGTACTTTGCCACAACTTTTCAGTACTTTGCCACACTTTTCAGTACTTTACCACGACTTTTCAGTACTTTGCCACACTTTTCAGCACTTTGCCACTACTTTTCAGCACTTTGCCACAACTTTTCAGTACTTTGCCACACTTTTCAGTACTTTGCCACGACTTTTCAGCACTTCGCCACAACTTTTCAGTACTTTGCCACACTTTTCAGTACTTTGCCACGACTTTGCCACGACTTTTCAGTACTTTGCCACACTTTTCAGCACTTTGCCACTACTTTTCAGCACTTTGCCACAACTTTTCAGTACTTTGCCACACTTTTCAGTACTTTGCCACGACTTTTCAGCACTTCGCCACAACTTTTCAGTACTTTGCCACACTTTTCAGCACTTTGCCACAACTTTTCAGTACTTTGCCACACTTTTCAGTACTTTGCCACGACTTTGCAGCACTTTGCCACTACTTTTCAGCACTTTGCCACAACTTTTCAGTACTTTGCCACACTTTTCAGTACTTTGCCACGACTTTGCCATGACTTTTCAGTACTTTGCCACACTTTTCAGTACTTTGCAACTGCTCTTCAGAACTTTCCCACTACTTTTCAGCACTTTGCCACAACTTTTCAGTGTTATGCTACACTTTTCAGCACTTTGCCACAACTTTTCAGTACTTTGCCACTGCTTTTCAGCACTTTGACACAACTTTACAGTACTTTTTCCACACTTTTCAGCACTTTGCCACAACTTTTCAGTACTTTGCCACACTTTTCAGCACTTTGCCACAACTTTTCAGTACTTTGCCACACTTGTAAGTACTTTGCCACGACTTTGCAGCACTTTGCCACTCTTTTCAGTACTTTGCCACGACTTTGCCACGACTTTTCAGCACTTCGCCACAACTTTTCAGTACTTTGCCACGACTTTGCCACGACTTGTCAGTACTTTGCCACTACTTTTCAGCACTTTGCCACAACTTTTCAGTACTTTGCCACACTTTTCAGCACTTTGCCACAACTTTTCAGTACTTTGCCACACTTTTCAGTACTTTGCCACGACTTTGCAGCACTTTGCCACACTTTTCAGCACTTTGCCACAACTTTTCAGTACTTTGCTACACTTTTCAGCACTTTGCCACAACTTTTCAGTACTTTGCCACACTTTTCAGTACTTTGCCACGACTTTGCAGCACTTTGCCACTCTTTTCAGTACTTTGCCACGACTTGGCCACAACTTTTCAGTACTTTGCCACACTTTTCAGCACTTTGCCACTACTTTTCAGCACTTTGCCACAACTTTTCAGTACTTTGCCACACTTTTCAGTACTTTGCCACGACTTTGCCACGACGTTTCAGTACTTTGCCACACTTTTCAGTACTTTGCAACTGCTCTTCAGAACTGTCCCACTACTTTTCAGCACTTTGCCACAACTTTTCAGTGTTATGCCACACTTTTCAGCACTTTGCCACGACTTGGCCACAACTTCTCAGTACTTTGCCACACTTTTCAGCACTTTGCCACTACTTTTCAGCACTTTGCCACAACTTTTCAGTACTTTGCCACACTTTTCAGTACTTTGCCACGACTTTGCCACGACTTTTCAGTACTTTGCCACACTTTTCAGTACTTTGCAACTGCTCTTCAGAACTTTCCCACTACTTTTCAGCACTTTGCCACAACTTTTCAGTGTTATGCCACACTTTTCAGCACTTTGCCACAACTTTTCAGTACTTTGCCACTGCTTTTCAGCACTTTGCCACAACTTTACAGTACTTTTTCCACACTTTTCAGTACTTTGCCACGACTTTGCCACAACTTTTCAGTACTTTACCACACTTTTCAGTACTTTGCCAAGACTTTGCCACAACTGTTCAGTACTTTGCCACACTTTTCAGTACTTTGCCACTGCTTTTCATTACTTTGACACTCATTTTCAGCACTTTGCCACAACTTTACAGTACTTTGCCACAATTTTCAGCACTTTGCCATTACTTTTCAGCACTTTGCCACAAGTTTCCAGTACTTTGCCAAACTTTTCAGTACTTTGTCACTACTTTTCAGCACTTTGCCACAATTTTCAGTACTTTGCCACGACTTTTCAGCACTTTGCCACAACTTTTCAGTACTTTGCCACACTTTTCAGTACTTTGCCACGACTTTGCCACTACTTTTCAGTACTTTGCCACACTTTTCAGTACTTTGCCACAACTTTTCAGTACTTTGCCACACTTTTCAGTACTTTACCACGACTTTTCAGTACTTTGCCACACTTTTCAGCACTTTGCCACTACTTTTCAGCACTTTGCCACAACTTTTCAGTACTTTGCCACAACTTTTCAGTACTTTGCCACACTTTTCAGTACTTTGCCACGATTTTGCAGCACTTTGCCACTCTTTTCAGTACTTTGCCACGACTTGGCCACAACTTTTCAGTACATTGCCACACTTTTCAGCACTTTGCCACTACTTTTCAGCACTTTGCCACAACTTTTCAGTACTTTGCCACACTTTTTAGTACTTTGCCACGACTTTGCCACGACGTTTCAGTACTTTGCCACACTTTTCAGTACTTTGCAACTGCTCTTCAGAACTGTCCCACTACTTTTCAGCACTTTGCCACAACTTTTCAGTGTTATGCCACACTTTTCAGCACTTTGCCACGACTTGGCCACAACTTTTCAGTACTTTGCCACACTTTTAAGCACTTTGCCACTACTTTTCAGCACTTTGCAACAACTGTTCAGTACTTTGCCACACTTTTCAGTACTTTGCCACGACTTTTCAGTACTTTGCCACACTTTTCAGTACTTTGCAACTGCTCTTCAGAACTTTCCCACTACTTTTCAGCACTTTGCCACAACTTTTCAGTGTTATGCCAGACTTTTCAGCACTTTGCCACAACTTTTCAGTACTTTGCCACTGCTTTTCAGCACTTTGCCACAACTTTACAGTACTTTTTCCACACTTTACAGTACTTTGTCACGACTTTGCCACATCTTTTCAGTACTTTACCACACTTTTCAGTACTTTGCCAAGACTTTGCCACAACTGTTCAGTACTTTGCCACACTTTTCAGTACTTTGCCACTGCTTTTCATTACTTTGACACTAATTTTCAGCACTTTGCCACAACTTTACAGTACTTTGCCACAATTTTCAGCACTTTGCCATTACTTTTCAGCACTTTGCCACAAGTTTCCAGTACTTTGCCAAACTTTTCAGTACTTTGTCGCTACTTTTCAGCACTTTGCCACACTTTTCAGTACTTTGCCACGACTTTTCAGCACTTTGCCACAACTTTTCAGTACTTTGCCACACTTTTCAGTACTTTGCCACAACTTTTCAGTACTTTGCCACACTTTTCAGTACTTTACCACGACTTTTCAGTACTTTGCCACACTTTTCAGCACTTTGCCACTACTTTTCAGCACTTTGCCACAACTTTTCAGTACTTTGCCACACTTTTCAGTACTTTGCCACGACTTTTCAGCACTTCGCCACAACTTTTCAGTACTTTGCCACACTTTTCAGTACTTTGCCACGACTTTGCCACGACTTTTCAGTACTTTGCCACACTTTTCAGCACTTTGCCACAACTTTTCAGTACTTTGCCACATTTTTCAGCACTTTGCCACAACTTTTCAGTACTTTGCCACAATTTTAAGTACTTTGCCACGACTTTGCAGCACTTTGCCACTCTTTTCAGTACTTTGCCACGACTTTGCCACAACTTTTCAGTACTTTGCCACACTTTTCAGTACTTTGCCACACTTTTCAGTTCTTTGCCACGACTTTTCAGCACTTTGCCACAATTTTTCAGTACTTTGCCACACTTTTCAGTACTTTGCCACTGCTTTTCAGTACTTTGACACTAATTTTCTGCACTTTGGCACAACTTTACAGTACTTTGCCACAATTTTCTGCACTTTACCATTACTTTTCAGCACTTTGCCACAAGTTTTCAGTACTTTGCCACACTTTTCAGTACTTTGCCACGACTTTGCCACTACTTTTCAGTACTTTGCCACACCTTTCAGTACTTTGCCACAACTTTTCAGTACTTTGCCACACTTTTCAGTACTTTGCCACACTTTTCAGTACTTTGCCACACTTTTCAGTACTTTGCCACACTTTTCAGCACTTTGCCACAACTTTTCAGTACTTTGCCACACTTTTCAGTACTTTGCCTCGACTTTGCAGCACTTTGCCATACTTTTCAGCACTTTGCCACAACTTTTCAGTACTTTGCCACACTTTTCAGCACCTTGCCACAACTTTTCAGTACTTTGCCACACTTTTCAGTACTTTGCCACGACTTTGCCACTACTTTTCAGTACTTTGCCACACTTTTCAGTACTTTGCCACAACTGTTCAGTACTTTGCCACACTTTTCAGTACTTTACCACGACTTTTCAGTACTTTGCCACACTTTTCAGCACTTTGCCACTACTTTTCAGCACTTTGCCACAACTTTTCAGTACTTTGCCACAACTTTTCAGTACTTTGCCACACTTTTCAGTACTTTGCCACGATTTTGCAGCACTTTGCCACTCTTTTCAGTACTTTGCCACGACTTGGCCACAACTTTTCAGTTCTTTGCCACACTTTTCAGCACTTTGCCACTACTTTTCAGCACTTTGCCACAACTTTTCAGTACTTTGCCACACTTTTCAGTACTTTGCCACGACTTTGCCACGACGTTTCAGTACTTTGCCACACTTTTCAGTACTTTGCAACTGCTCTTCAGAACTGTCCCACTACTTTTCAGCACTTTGCCACAACTTTTCAGTGTTATGCCACACTTTTCAGCACTTTGCCACGACTTGGCCACAACTTTTCAGTACTTTGCCACACTTTTCAGCACTTTGCCACTACTTTTCAACACTTTGCCACAACTTTTCAGTACTTTGCCACACTTTTCAGTACTTTACCACGACTTTTCAGTACTTTGCCACACTTTTCAGCACTTTGCCACTACTTTTCAGCACTTTGCCACAACTTTTCAGTACTTTGCCACATTTTTCAGTACTTTGCCACGACTTTTCAGCACTTTGCTACACTTTTCAGTACTTTGCCACACTTTTCAGTACTTTGCCACGACTTTGCCACTACTTTTCAGCACTTTGCCACAAGTTTCCAGTACTTTGCCAAACTTTTCAGTACTTTGTCACTACTTTTCAGCACTTTGCCACAATTTTCAGTACTTTGCCACGACTTTTCAGCACTTTGCCACAACTTTTCAGTACTTTGCCACACTTTTCAGTACTTTGCCACGACTTTGCCACTACTTTTCAGTACTTTGCCACACTTTTCAGTACTTTGCCACAACTTTTCAGTACTTTGCCACACTTTTCAGTACTTTACCACGACTTTTCAGTACTTTGCCACACTTTTCAGCACTTTGCCACTACTTTTCAGCACTTTGCCACAACTTTTCAGTACTTTGCCACAACTTTTCAGTACTTTGCCACACTTTTCAGTACTTTGCCACGATTTTGCAGCACTTTGCCACTCTTTTCAGTACTTTGCCACGACTTGGCCACAACTTTTCAGTACATTGCCACACTTTTCAGCACTTTGCCACTACTTTTCAGCACTTTGCCACAACTTTTCAGTACTTTGCCACACTTTTTAGTACTTTGCCACGACTTTGCCACGACGTTTCAGTACTTTGCCACACTTTTCAGTACTTTGCAACTGCTCTTCAGAACTGTCCCACTACTTTTCAGCACTTTGCCACAACTTTTCAGTGTTATGCCACACTTTTCAGCACTTTGCCACGACTTGGCCACAACTTTTCAGTACTTTGCCACACTTTTAAGCACTTTGCCACTACTTTTCAGCACTTTGCAACAACTTTTCAGTACTTTGCCACACTTTTCAGTACTTTGCCACGACTTTTCAGTACTTTGCCACACTTTTCAGTACTTTGCAACTGCTCTTCAGAACTTTCCCACTACTTTTCATCACTTTGCCACAACTTTTCAGTGTTATGCCAGACTTTTCAGCACTTTGCCACAACTTTTCAGTACTTTGCCACTGCTTTTCAGCACTTTGCCACAACTTTACAGTACTTTTTCCACACTTTTCAGTACTTTGCCACGACTTTGCCACATCTTTTCAGTACTTTACCACACTTTTCAGTACTTTGCCAAGACTTTGCCACAACTGTTCAGTACTTTGCCACACTTTTCAGTACTTTGCCACTGCTTTTCATTACTTTGACACTAATTTTCAGCACTTTGCCACAACTTTACAGTACTTTGCCACAATTTTCAGCACTTTGCCATTACTTTTCAGCACTTTGCCACAAGTTTCCAGTACTTTGCCAAACTTTTCAGTACTTTGTCACTACTTTTCAGCACTTTGCCACACTTTTCAGTACTTTGCCACGACTTTTCAGCACTTTGCCACAACTTTTCAGTACTTTGCCACACTTTTCAGTACTTTGCCACGACTTTGCCACTACTTTTCAGTACTTTGCCACACTTTTCAGTACTTTGCCACAACTTTTCAGTACTTTGCCACACTTTTCAGTACTTTACCACGACTTTTCAGTACTTTGCCACACTTTTCAGCACTTTGCCACTACTTTTCAGCACTTTGCCACAACTTTTCAGTACTTTGCCACACTTTTCAGTACTTTGCCACGACTTTTCAGCACTTCGCCACAACTTTTCAGTACTTTGCCACACTTTTCAGTACTTTGCCACGACTTTGCCACGACTTTTCAGTACTTTGCCACACTTTTCAGCACTTTGCCACAACTTTTCAGTACTTTGCCACATTTTTCAGCACTTTGCCACAACTTTTCAGTACTTTGCCACAATTTTAAGTACTTTGCCACGACTTTGCAGCACTTTGCCACTCTTTTCAGTACTTTGCCACGACTTTGCCACAACTTTTCAGTACTTTGCCACACTTTTCAGTACTTTGCCACACTTTTCAGTTCTTTGCCACGACTTTTCAGCACTTTGCCACAATTTTTCAGTACTTTGCCACACTTTTCAGTACTTTGCCACTGCTTTTCAGTACTTTGACACTAATTTTCTGCACTTTGGCACAACTTTACAGTACTTTGCCACAATTTTCTGCACTTTACCATTACTTTTCAGCACTTTGCCACAAGTTTTCAGTACTTTGCCACACTTTTCAGTACTTTGCCACGACTTTGCCACTACTTTTCAGTACTTTGCCACACCTTTCAGTACTTTGCCACAACTTTTCAGTACTTTGCCACACTTTTCAGTACTTTGCCACACTTTTCAGTACTTTGCCACACTTTTCAGTACTTTGCCACACTTTTCAGCACTTTGCCACAACTTTTCAGTACTTTGCCACACTTTTCAGTACTTTGCCTCGACTTTGCAGCACTTTGCCATACTTTTCAGCACTTTGCCACAACTTTTCAGTACTTTGCCACACTTTTCAGCACCTTGCCACAACTTTTCAGTACTTTGCCACACTTTTCAGTACTTTGCCACGACTTTGCCACTACTTTTCAGTACTTTGCCACACTTTTCAGTACTTTGCCACAACTTTTCAGTACTTTGCCACACTTTTCAGTACTTTACCACGACTTTTCAGTACTTTGCCACACTTTTCAGCACTTTGCCACTACTTTTCAGCACTTTGCCACAACTTTTCAGTACTTTGCCACAACTTTTCAGTACTTGGCCACACTTTTCAGTACTTTGCCACGATTTTGCAGCACTTTGCCACTCTTTTCAGTACTTTGCCACGACTTGGCCACAACTTTTCAGTTCTTTGCCACACTTTTCAGCACTTTGCCACTACTTTTCAGCACTTTGCCACAACTTTTCAGTACTTTGCCACACTTTTCAGTACTTTGCCACGACTTTGCCACGACGTTTCAGTACTTTGCCACACTTTTCAGTACTTTGCAACTGCTCTTCAGAACTGTCCCACTACTTTTCAGCACTTTGCCACAACTTTTCAGTGTTATGCCACACTTTTCAGCACTTTGCCACGACTTGGCCACAACTTTTCAGTACTTTGCCACACTTTTCAGCACTTTGCCACTACTTTTCAACACTTTGCCACAACTTTTCAGTACTTTGCCACACTTTTCAGTACTTTACCACGACTTTTCAGTACTTTGCCACACTTTTCAGCACTTTGCCACTACTTTTCAGCACTTTGCCACAACTTTTCAGTACTTTGCCACATTTTTCAGTACTTTGCCACGACTTTTCAGCACTTCGCCACAACTTTTCAGTACTTTGCCACACTTTTCAGTACTTTGCCACGACTTTGCCACGACTTTTCAGTACTTTGCCACACTTTTCAGCACTTTGCCACAACTTTTCAGTACTTTGCCACAATTTTAAGTACTTTGCCACGACTTTGCAGCACTTTGCCACTCTTTTCAGTACTTTGCCACGACTTTGCCACAACTTTTCAGTACTTTGCCACACTTTTCAGTACTTTGCCACACTTTTCAGTTCTTTGCCACGACTTTTCAGCACTTTGCCACAATTTTTCAGTACTTTGCCACACTTTTCAGTACTTTGCCACTGCTTTTCAGTACTTTGACACTAATTTTCAGCACTTTGCCACAACTTTACAGTACTTTGCCACAATTTTCTGCACTTTACCATTACTTTTCAGCACTTTGCCACAAGTTTTCAGTACTTTGCCACACTTTTCAGTACTTTGCCACGACTTTGCCACTACTTTTCAGTACTTTGCCACACCTTTCAGTACTTTGCCACAACTTTTCAGTACTTTGCCACACTTTTCAGTACTTTACCACGACATTACAGTACTTTGCCACACTTTTCAGCACTTTGCCATTACTTTTCAGCACTTTGCCACAAGTTTCCAGTACTTTGCCAAACTTTTCAGTACTTTGTCACTACTTTTCAGCACTTTGCCACACTTTTCAGTACTTTGCCACGACTTTTCAGCACTTTGCCACAACTTTTCAGTACTTTGCCACACTTTTCAGTACTTTGCCACGACTTTGCCACTACTTTTCAGTACTTTGCCACACTTTTCAGTACTTTGCCACAACTTTTCAGTACTTTGCCACACTTTTCAGTACTTTACCACGACTTTTCAGTACTTTGCCACACTTTTCAGCACTTTGCCACTACTTTTCAGCACTTTGCCACAACTTTTCAGTACTTTGCCACACTTTTCAGTACTTTGCCACGACTTTTCAGCACTTCGCCACAACTTTTCAGTACTTTGCCACACTTTTCAGTACTTTGCCACGACTTTGCCACGACTTTTCAGTACTTTGCCACACTTTTCAGCACTTTGCCACAACTTTTCAGTACTTTGCCACACTTTTCAGCACTTTGCCACAACTTTTCAGTACTTTGCCACAATTTTAAGTACTTTGCCACAACTTTGCAGCACTTTGCCACTCTTTTCAGTACTTTGCCACGACTTTGCCACAACTTTTCAGTACTTTGCCACACTTTTCAGTACTTTGCCACACTTTTCAGTTCTTTGCCACGACTTTTCAGCACTTTGCCACAATTTTTCAGTACTTTGCCACACTTTTCAGTACTTTGCCACTGCTTTTCAGTACTTTGACACTAATTTTCAGCACTTTGGCACAACTTTACAGTACTTTGCCACAATTTTCTGCACTTTACCATTACTTTTCAGCACTTTGCCACAAGTTTTCAGTACTTTGCCACACTTTTCAGTACTTTGCCACGACTTTGTCACTACTTTTCAGTACTTTGCCACACCTTTTCAGTACTTTGCCACAACTTTTTCAGTACTTTGCCACACTTTTCCAGTACTTTACCACGACATTACAGTACTTTGCCACACTTTTCAGCACTTTGCCACTACTTTTCAGCACTTCGCCACAACTTTTCAGTACTTTGCCACACTTTTCAGTACTTTGCCACGACTTTGCCACGACTTTTCAGTACTTTGCCACACTTTTCAGCACTTTGCCACAACTTTTCACTACTTTGCCACACTTTTCAGCACTTTGCCACAACTTTTCAGTTCTTTGCCACACTTTTAAGTACTTTGCCACGACTTTGCAGCACTTTGCCACTCTTTTCAGTACTTTGCCACGACTTTGCCACAACTTTTCAGTACTTTGCCACACTTTTCAGTACTTTGCCACACTTTTCAGTACTTTGCCACACTTTTCAGCACTTTGCCACAACTTTTCAGTACTTTGCCACACTTTTCAGTACTTTTGCCTCGACTTTGCAGCACTTTGCCATACTTTTCAGCACTTTGCCACAACTTTTCCAGTACTTTGCCACACTTTTCAGCACCTTGCCACAACTTTTCAGTACTTTGCCACACTTTTCAGTACTTTGCCACGACTTTGCCACTACTTTTCAGTACTTTGCCACACTTTTCAGTACTTTGCCACAACTTTTCAGTACTTTGCCACACTTTTCAGTACTTTACCACGACTTTTCAGTACTTTGCCACACTTTTCAGCACTTTGCCACTACTTTTCAGCACTTTGCCACAACTTTTCAGTACTTTGCCACGACTTGGCCACAACTTTTCAGTTCTTTGCCACACTTTTCAGCACTTTGCCACTACTTTTCAGCACTTTGCCACAACTTTTCAGTACTTTGCCACACTTTTCAGTACTTTGCCACGACTTTGCCACGACGTTTCAGTACTTTGCCACACTTTTCAGTACTTTGCAACTGCTCTTCAGAACTGTCCCACTACTTTTCAGCACTTTGCCACAACTTTTCAGTGTTATGCCACACTTTTCAGCACTTTGCCACGACTTGGCCTCAACTTTTCAGTACTTTGCCACACTTTTCAGCACTTTGCCACTACTTTTCAACACTTTGCCACAACTTTTCAGTACTTTGCCACACTTTTCAGTACTTTGCCACGACTTTGCCACGACTTTTCAGTACTTTGCCACACTTTTCAGTACTTTGCAACTGCTCTTCAGAACTTTCCCACTACTTTTCAGCACTTTGCCACAACTTTTCAGTGTTATGCCACACTTTTCAGCTCGTTGCCACAACTTTTCAGTACTTTGCCACTGCTTTTCAGCACTTTGCCACAACTTTACAGTACTTTTTCCACACTTTTCAGTACTTTGCCACGACATTGCCACATCTTTTCAGTACTTTACCACACTTTTCAGTACTTTCCCAAGACTTTGCCACAACTGTTCAGTACTTTGCCACACTTTTCAGTACTTTGCCACTGCTTTTCATTACTTTGACACTAATTTTCAGCACTTTGCCACAACTTTACAGTACTTTGCCACAATTTTCAGCACTTTGCCATTACTTTTCAGCACTTTGCCACAAGTTTCCAGTACTTTGCCAAACTTTTCAGTACTTTGTCACTACTTTTCAGCACTTTGCCACACTTTTCAGTACTTTGCCACGACTTTTCAGCACTTTGCCACAACTTTTCAGTACTTTGCCACACTTTTCAGTACTTTGCCACGACTTTGCCACTACTTTTCAGTACTTTGCCACACTTTTCAGTACTTTGCCACAACTTTTCAGTACTTTGCCACACTTTTCAGTACTTTACCACGACTTTTCAGTACTTTGCCACACTTTTCAGCACTTTGCCACTACTTTTCAGCACTTTGCCACAACTTTTCAGTACTTTGCCACACTTGTCAGTACTTTGCCACGACTTTTCAGCACTTCGCCACAACTTTTCAGTACTTTGCCACACTTTTCAGTACTTTGCCACGACTTTGCCACGACTTTTCAGTACTTTGCCACACTTTTCAGCACTTTGCCACAACTTTTCAGTACTTTGCCACACTTTTCAGCACTTTGCAACAACTTTTCAGTACTTTGCCACACTTTTAAGTACTTTGCCACGACTTTGCAGCACTTTGCCACTCTTTTCAGTACTTTGCCACGACTTTGCCACAACTTTTCAGTACTTTGCCACACTTTTCAGTACTTTGCCACACTTTTCAGTTCTTTGCCACGACTTTTCAGCACTTTGCCACAACTTTTCAGTACTTTGCCACACTTTTCGGTACTTTGCCAGTGCTTTTCAGTACTTTGACACTAATTTTCAGCACTTTGCCACAACTTTACAGTACTTTGCCACAATTTTCAGCACTTTACCATTACTTTTCAGCACTTTGCCACAGGTTTTCAGTACTTTGCCACACTTTTCAGTACTTTGCCACGACTTTGCCACTACTTTTCAGTACTTTGCCACACCTTTCAGTACTTTGCCACAACTTTTCAGTACTTTGCCACACTTTTCAGTACTTTACCACGACTTTTCAGTACTTTGCCACACTTTTCAGCACTTTGCCACTACTTTTCAGCACTTTGCCACAACTTTTCAGTACTTTGCCACACTTTTCAGTACTTTGCCACGACTTTTCATCACTTCGCCACAACTTTTCAGTACTTTGCCACACTTTTCAGTACTTTGCCACGACTTTGCCACGACTTTTCAGTACTTTGCCACACTTTTCAGTACTTTGCCACGACTTTGCAGCACTTTGCCATACTTTTCAGCACTTTGCCACAACTTTTCAGTACTTTGCCACACTTTTCAGCACTTTGCCACAACTTTTCAGTACTTTGCCACACTTTTCAGTACTTTGCCACGACTTTGCAGCACTTTGCCACTACTTTTCAGCACTTTGCCACAACTTTTCAGTACTTTGCCACACTTTTCAGTACTTTGCCACGACTTTGCCACGACTTTTCATTACTTTGCCACACTTTTCAGTACTTTGCAACTGCTCTTCAGAACTTTCCCACTACTTTTCAGCACTTTGCCACAACTTTTCAGTGTTATGCCACACTTTTCAGCACTTTGCCAAAACTTTTCAGTACTTTGCCACTGCTTTTCAGCACTTTGACACAACTTTACAGTACTTTTTCCACACTTTTCAGCACTTTGCCACAACTTTTCAGTACTTTGCCACACTTTTCAGCACTTTGCCACAACTTTTCAGTACTTTGCCACACTTGTAAGTACTTTGCCACGACTTTGCAGCACTTTGCCACTCTTTTCAGTACTTTGCCACGACTTTGCCACGACTTTTCAGCACTTCGCCACAACTTTTCAGTACTTTGCCACGACTTTGCCACGACTTGTCAGTACTTTGCCACTACTTTTCAGCACTTTGCCACAACTTTTCAGTACTTTGCCACACTTTTCAGCACTTTGCCACAACTTTTCAGTACTTTGCCACACTTTTCAGTACTTTGCCACGACTTTGCAGCACTTTGCCACACTTTTCAGCACTTTGCCACAACTTTTCAGTACTTTGCTACACTTTTCAGCACTTTGCCACAACTTTTCAGTACTTTGCCACACTTTTCAGTACTTTGCCACGACTTTGCAGCACTTTGCCACTCTTTTCAGTACTTTGCCACGACTTGGCCACAACTTTTCAGTACTTTGCCACACTTTTCAGCACTTTGCCACTACTTTTCAGCACTTTGCCACAACTTTTCAGTACTTTGCCACACTTTTCAGTACTTTGCCACGACTTTGCCACGACGTTTCAGTACTTTGCCAGACTTTTCAGTACTTTGCAACTGCTCTTCAGAACTGTCCCACTACTTTTCAGCACTTTGCCACAACTTTTCATTGTTATGCCACACTTTTCAGCACTTTGCCAAGACTTGGCCAGAACTTCTCAGTACTTTGCCACACTTTTCAGCACTTTGCCACTACTTTTCAGCACTTTGCCACAACTTTTCAGTACTTTGCCACACTTTTCAGTACTTTGCCACGACTTTGCCACGACTTTTCAGTACTTTGCCACACTATTCAGTACTTTGCAACTGCTCTTCAGAACTTTCCCACTACTTTTCAGCACTTTGCCACAACTTTTCAGTGTTATGCCACACTTTTCAGCACTTTGCCACAACTTTTCAGTACTTTGCCACTGCTTTTCAGCACTTTGCCACAACTTTACAGTACTTTTTCCACACTTTTCAGTACTTTGCCACGACTTTTCAGTACTTTGCCACACTTTTCAGCACTTTGCCACTACTTTTCAGCACTTTGCCACAACTTTTCAGTACTTTGCCACACTTTTCAGTACTTTGCCACGACTTTTCAGCACTTCGCCACAACTTTTCAGTACTTTGCCACACTTTTCAGTACTTTGCCACGACTTTGCCACGACTTTTCAGTACTTTGCCACACTTTTCAGCACTTTGCCACAACTTTTCAGTACTTTGCCACACTTTTCAGCACTTTGCCACAACTTTTCAGTACTTTGCCACAATTTTAAGTACTTTGCCACGACTTTGCAGCACTTTGCCACTCTTTTCAGTACTTTGCCACGACTTTGCCACAACTTTTCAGTACTTTGCCACACTTTTCAGTACTTTGCCACGCTTTTCAGTTCTTTGCCACGACTTTTCAGCACTTTGCCACAATTTTTCAGTACTTTGCCACACTTTTCAGTACTTTGCCACTGCTTTTCAGTACTTTGACACTAATTTTCAGCACTTTGGCACAACTTTACAGTACTTTGCCACAATTTTCTGCACTTTACCATTACTTTTCAGCACTTTGCCACAAGTTTTCAGTACTTTGCCACACTTTTCAGTACTTTGCCACGATTTTGCCACTACTTTTCAGTACTTTGCCACACCTTTCAGTACTTTGCCACAACTTTTCAGTACTTTGCCACACTTTTCAGTACTTTACCACGACATTACAGTACTTTGCCACACTTTTCAGCACTTTGCCACTACTTTTCAGCACTTTGCCACAACTTTTCAGTACTTTGCCACACTTTTCAGTACTTTGCCACGACTTTTCAGCACTTCGCCACAACTTTTCAGTACTTTGCCACACTTTTCAGTACTTTGCCACGACTTTGCCACGACTTTTCAGTACTTTGCCACACTTTTCAGCACTTTGCCACAACTTTTCACTACTTTGCCACACTTTTCAGCACTTTGCCACAACTTTTCAGTTCTTTGCCACACTTTTAAGTACTTTGCCACGACTTTGCAGCACTTTGCCACTCTTTTCAGTACTTTGCCACGACTTTGCCACAACTTTTCAGTACTTTGCCACACTTTTCAGTACTTTGCCACACTTTTCAGTACTTTGCCACACTTTTCAGCACTTTGCCACAACTTTTCAGTACTTTGCCACACTTTTCAGTACTTTGCCTCGACTTTGCAGCACTTTGCCATACTTTTCAGCACTTTGCCACAACTTTTCAGTACTTTGCCACACTTTTCAGCACCTTGCCACAACTTTTCAGTACTTTGCCACACTTTTCAGTACTTTGCCACGACTTTGCCACTACTTTTCAGTACTTTGCCACACTTTTCAGTACTTTGCCACAACTTTTCAGTACTTTGCCACACTTTTCAGTACTTTACCACGACTTTTCAGTACTTTGCCACACTTTTCAGCACTTTGCCACTACTTTTCAGCACTTTGCCACAACTTTTCAGTACTTTGCCACGACTTGGCCACAACTTTTCAGTTCTTTGCCACACTTTTCAGCACTTTGCCACTACTTTTCAGCACTTTGCCACAACTTTTCAGTACTTTGCCACACTTTTCAGTACTTTGCCACGACTTTGCCACGACGTTTCAGTACTTTGCCACACTTTTCAGTACTTTGCAACTGCTCTTCAGAACTGTCCCACTACTTTTCAGCACTTTGCCACAACTTTTCAGTGTTATGCCACACTTTTCAGCACTTTGCCACGACTTGGCCACAACTTTTCAGTACTTTGCCACACTTTTCAGCACTTTGCCACTACTTTTCAACACTTTGCCACAACTTTTCAGTACTTTGCCACACTTTTCAGTACTTTGCCACGACTTTGCCACGACTTTTCAGTACTTTGCCACACTTTTCAGTACTTTGCAACTGCTCTTCAGAACTTTCCCACTACTTTTCAGCACTTTGCCACAACTTTTCAGTGTTATGCCACACTTTTCAGCTCTTTGCCACAACTTTTCAGTACTTTGCCACTGCTTTTCAGCACTTTGCCACAACTTTACAGTACTTTTTCCACACTTTTCAGTACTTTGCCACGACATTGCCACATCTTTTCAGTACTTTACCACACTTTTCAGTACTTTCCCAAGACTTTGCCACAACTGTTCAGTACTTTGCCACACTTTTCAGTACGTTGCCACTGCTTTTCATTACTTTGACACTAATTTTCAGCACTTTGCCACAACTTTACAGTACTTTGCCACAATTTTCAGCACTTTGCCATTACTTTTCAGCACTTTGCCACAAGTTTCCAGTACTTTGCCAAACTTTTCAGTACTTTGTCACTACTTTTCAGCACTTTGCCACACTTTTCAGTACTTTGCCACGACTTTTCAGCACTTTGCCACAACTTTTCAGTACTTTGCCACACTTTTCAGTACTTTGCCACGACTTTGCCACTACTTTTCAGTACTTTGCCACACTTTTCAGTACTTTGCCACAACTTTTCAGTACTTTGCCACACTTTTCAGTACTTTACCACGACTTTTCAGTACTTTGCCACACTTTTCAGCACTTTGCCACTACTTTTCAGCACTTTGCCACAACTTTTCAGTACTTTGCCACACTTGTCAGTACTTTGCCACGACTTTTCAGCACTTCGCCACAACTTTTCAGTACTTTGCCACACTTTTCAGTACTTTGCCACGACTTTGCCACGACTTTTCAGTACTTTGCCACACTTTTCAGCACTTTGCCACAACTTTTCAGTACTTTGCCACACTTTTCAGCACTTTGCAACAACTTTTCAGTACTTTGCCACACTTTTAAGTACTTTGCCACGACTTTGCAGCACTTTGCCACTCTTTTCAGTACTTTGCCACGACTTTGCCACAACTTTTCAGTACTTTGCCACACTTTTCAGTACTTTGCCACACTTTTCAGTTCTTTGCCACGACTTTTCAGCACTTTGCCACAACTTTTCAGTACTTTGCCACACTTTTCGGTACTTTGCCAGTGCTTTTCAGTACTTTGACACTAATTTTCAGCACTTTGCCACAACTTTACAGTACTTTGCCACAATTTTCAGCACTTTACCATTACTTTTCAGCACTTTGCCACAGGTTTTCAGTACTTTGCCACACTTTTCAGTACTTTGCCACGACTTTGCCACTACTTTTCAGTACTTTGCCACACCTTTCAGTACTTTGCCACAACTTTTCAGTACTTTGCCACACTTTTCAGTACTTTACCACGACTTTTCAGTACTTTGCCACACTTTTCAGCACTTTGCCACACTTTTCAGTACTTTGCCACGACTTTGCCACGACTTTTCAGTACTTTGCCACACTTTTCAGTACTTTGCCACGACTTTGCAGCACTTTGCCATACTTTTCAGCACTTTGCCACAACTTTTCAGTACTTTGCCACACTTTTCAGCACTTTGCCACAACTTTTCAGTACTTTGCCACAATTTTCAGCACTTTACCATTACTTTTCAGCACTTTGCCACTACTTTTCAGCACTTTGCCACAACTTTTCAGTACTTTGCCACACTTTTCAGTACTTTGCCACGACTTTTCATCACTTCGCCACAACTTTTCAGTACTTTGCCACACTTTTCAGTACTTTGCCACGACTTTGCCACGACTTTTCAGTACTTTGCCACACTTTTCAGTACTTTGCCACGACTTTGCAGCACTTTGCCATACTTTTCAGCACTTTGCCACAACTTTTCAGTACTTTGCCACACTTTTCAGCACTTTGCCACAACTTTTCAGTACTTTGCCACACTTTTCAGTACTTTGCCACGACTTTGCAGCACTTTGCCACTACTTTTCAGCACTTTGCCACAACTTTTCAGTACTTTGCCACACTTTTCAGTACTTTGCCACGACTTTGCCACGACTTTTCATTACTTTGCCACACTTTTCAGTACTTTGCAACTGCTCTTCAGAACTTTCCCACTACTTTTCAGCACTTTGCCACAACTTTTCAGTGTTATGCCACACTTTTCAGCACTTTGCCAAAACTTTTCAGTACTTTGCCACTGCTTTTCAGCACTTTGACACAACTTTACAGTACTTTTTCCACACTTTTCAGCACTTTGCCACAACTTTTCAGTACTTTGCCACACTTTTCAGCACTTTGCCACAACTTTTCAGTACTTTGCCACACTTGTAAGTACTTTGCCACGACTTTGCAGCACTTTGCCACTCTTTTCAGTACTTTGCCACGACTTTGCCACGACTTTTCAGCACTTCGCCACAACTTTTCAGTACTTTGCCACGACTTTGCCACGACTTGTCAGTACTTTGCCACTACTTTTCAGCACTTTGCCACAACTTTTCAGTACTTTGCCACACTTTTCAGCACTTTGCCACAACTTTTCAGTACTTTGCCACACTTTTCAGTACTTTGCCACGACTTTGCAGCACTTTGCCACACTTTTCAGCACTTTGCCACAACTTTTCAGTACTTTGCTACACTTTTCAGCACTTTGCCACAACTTTTCAGTACTTTGCCACACTTTTCAGTACTTTGCCACGACTTTGCAGCACTTTGCCACTCTTTTCAGTACTTTGCCACGACTTGGCCACAACTTTTCAGTACTTTGCCACACTTTTCAGCACTTTGCCACTACTTTTCAGCACTTTGCCACAACTTTTCAGTACTTTGCCACACTTTTCAGTACTTTGCCACGACTTTGCCACGACGTTTCAGTACTTTGCCAGACTTTTCAGTACTTTGCAACTGCTCTTCAGAACTGTCCCACTACTTTTCAGCACTTTGCCACAACTTTTCCTTGTTATGCCACACTTTTCAGCACTTTGCCAAGACTTGGCCACAACTTCTCAGTACTTTGCCACACTTTTCAGCACTTTGCCACTACTTTTCAGCACTTTGCCACAACTTTTCAGTACTTTGCCACACTTTTCAGTACTTTGCCACGACTTTGCCACGACTTTTCAGTACTTTGCCACACTATTCAGTACTTTGCAACTGCTCTTCAGAACATTCCCACTACTTTTCAGCACTTTGCCACAACTTTTCAGTGTTATGCCACACTTTTCAGCACTTTGCCACAACTTTTCAGTACTTTGCCACTGCTTTTCAGCACTTTGCCACAACTTTACAGTACTTTTTCCACACTTTTCAGTACTTTGCCACGACTTTGCCACAACTTTTCAGTACTTTGCCACACTTTTCAGCACTTTGCCACAACTTTTCACTACTTTGCCACACTTTTCAGCACTTTGCCACAACTTTTCAGTTCTTTGCCACACTTTTAAGTACTTTGCCACGACTTTGCAGCACTTTGCCACTCTTTTCAGTACTTTGCCACGACTTTGCCACAACTTTTCAGTACTTTGCCACACTTTTCAGTACTTTGCCACACTTTTCAGTACTTTGCCACACTTTTCAGCACTTTGCCACAACTTTTCAGTACTTTGCCACACTTTTCAGTACTTTGCCTCGACTTTGCAGCACTTTGCCATACTTTTCAGCACTTTGCCACAACTTTTCAGTACTTTGCCACACTTTTCAGCACCTTGCCACAACTTTTCAGTACTTTGCCACACTTTTCAGTACTTTGCCACGACTTTGCCACTAATTTTCAGTACTTTGCCACACTTTTCAGTACTTTGCCACAACTTTTCAGTACTTTGCCACACTTTTCAGTACTTTACCACGACTTTTCAGTACTTTGCCACACTTTTCAGCACTTTGCCACTACTTTTCAGCACTTTGCCACAACTTTTCAGTACTTTGCCACAACTTTTCAGTACTTTGCCACACTTTTCAGTACTTTGCCACGATTTTGCAGCACTTTGCCACTCTTTTCAGTACTTTGCCACGACTTGGCCACAACTTTTCAGTTCTTTGCCACACTTTTCAGCACTTTGCCACTACTTTTCAGCACTTTGCCACAACTTTTCAGTACTTTGCCACACTTTTCAGTACTTTGCCACGACTTTGCCACGACGTTTCAGTACTTTGCCACACTTTTCAGTACTTTGCAACTGCTCTTCAGAACTGTCCCACTACTTTTCAGCACTTTGCCACAACTTTTCAGTGTTATGCCACACTTTTCAGCACTTTGCCACGACTTGGCCACAACTTTTCAGTACTTTGCCACACTTTTCAGCACTTTGCCACTACTTTTCAACACTTTGCCACAACTTTTCAGTACTTTGCCACACTTTTCAGTACTTTGCCACGACTTTGCCACGACTTTTCAGTACTTTGCCACACTTTTCAGTACTTTGCAACTGCTCTTCAGAACTTTCCCACTACTTTTCAGCACTTTGCCACAACTTTTCAGTGTTATGCCACACTTTTCAGCTCTTTGCCACAACTTTTCAGTACTTTGCCACTGCTTTTCATTACTTTGACACTAATTTTCAGCACTTTGCCACAACTTTACAGTACTTTGCCACAATTTTCAGCACTTTGCCATTACTTTTCAGCACTTTGCCACAAGTTTCCAGTACTTTGCCAAACTTTTCAGTACTTTGTCACTACTTTTCAGCACTTTGCCACACTTTTCAGTACTTTGCCACGACTTTTCAGCACTTTGCCACAACTTTTCAGTACTTTGCCACACTTTTCAGTACTTTGCCACGACTTTGCCACTACTTTTCAGTACTTTGCCACACTTTTCAGTACTTTGCCACAACTTTTCAGTACTTTGCCACACTTTTCAGTACTTTACCACGACTTTTCAGTACTTTGCCACACTTTTCAGCACTTTGCCACTACTTTTCAGCACTTTGCCACAACTTTTCAGTACTTTGCCACACTTGTCAGTACTTTGCCACGACTTTTCAGCACTTCGCCACAACTTTTCAGTACTTTGCCACACTTTTCAGTACTTTGCCACGACTTTGCCACGACTTTTCAGTACTTTGCCACACTTTTCAGCACTTTGCCACAACTTTTCAGTACTTTGCCACACTTTTCAGCACTTTGCAACAACTTTTCAGTACTTTGCCACACTTTTAAGTACTTTGCCACGACTTTGCAGCTTTTTGCCACTCTTTTCAGTACTTTGCCACGACTTTGCCACAACTTTTCAGTACTTTGCCACACTTTTCAGTACTTTGCCACACTTTTCAGTTCTTTGCCACGACTTTTCAGCACTTTGCCACAACTTTTCAGTACTTTGCCACACTTTTCGGTACTTTGCCAGTGCTTTTCAGTACTTTGACACTAATTTTCAGCACTTTGCCACAACTTTACAGTACTTTGCCACAATTTTCAGCACTTTACCATTACTTTTCAGCACTTTGCCACAGGTTTTCAGTACTTTGCCACACTTTTCAGTACTTTGCCACGACTTTGCCACTACTTTTCAGTACTTTGCCACACCTTTCAGTACTTTGCCACAACTTTTCAGTACTTTGCCACACTTTTCAGTACTTTACCACGACTTTTCAGTACTTTGCCACACTTTTCAGTACTTTGCCACACTTTTCAGTACTTTGCCACACTTTTCAGTTCTTTGCCACTACTTTTCAGCACTTTGCCACAACTTTTCAGTACATTGCCACACTTTTCAGTACTTTGCCACGACTTTTCATCACTTCGCCACAACTTTTCAGTACTTTGCCACACTTTTCAGTACATTGCCACGACTTTGCCACGACTTTTCAGTACTTTGCCACACTTTTCAGTACTTTGCCACGACTTTGCAGCACTTTGCCATACTTTTCAGCACTTTGCCACACTTTTCAGTACTTTGCCAAAACTTTTCAGTACTTTGCCACTGCTTTTCAGCACTTTGACACAACTTTACAGTACTTTTTCCACACTTTTCAGCACTTTGCCACAACTTTTCAGTACTTTGCCACACTTTTCAGCACTTTGCCACAACTTTTCAGTACTTTGCCACACTTGTAAGTACTTTGCCACGACTTTGCAGCACTTTGCCACTCTTTTCAGTACTTTGCCACGACTTTGCCACGACTTTTCAGCACTTCGCCACAACTTTTCAGTACTTTGCCACGACTTTGCCACGACTTGTCAGTACTTTGCCACTACTTTTCAGCACTTTGCCACAACTTTTCAGTACTTTGCCACACTTTTCAGCACTTTGCCACAACTTTTCAGTACTTTGCCACACTTTTCAGTACTTTGCCACGACTTTGCAGCACTTTGCCACACTTTTCAGCACTTTGCCACAACTTTTCAGTACTTTGCTACACTTTTCAGCACTTTGCCACAACTTTTCAGTACTTTGCCACACTTTTCAGTACTTTGCCACGACTTTGCAGCACTTTGCCACACTTTTCAGTACTTTGCCACGACTTTGCAGCACTTTGACACTCATTTTCAGCACTTTGCCACAACTTTACAGTACTTTGCCACAATTTTCAGCACTTTGCCATTACTTTTCAGCACTTTGCCACAAGTTTCCAGTACTTTGCCAAACTTTTCAGTACTTTGTCACTACTTTTCAGCACTTTGCCACAATTTTCAGTACTTTGCCACGACTTTTCAGCACTTTGCCACAACTTTTCAGTACTTTGCCACACTTTTCAGTACTTTGCCACGACTTTGCCACTACTTTTCAGTACTTTGCCACACTTTTCAGTACTTTGCCACAACTTTTCAGTACTTTGCCACACTTTTCAGTACTTTACCACGACTTTTCAGTACTTTGCCACACTTTTCAGCACTTTGCCACTACTTTTCAGCACTTTGCCACAACTTTTCAGTACTTTGCCACAACTTTTCAGTACTTTGCCACACTTTTCAGTACTTTGCCACGATTTTGCAGCACTTTGCCACTCTTTTCAGTACTTTGCCACGACTTGGCCACAACTTTTCAGTACATTGCCACACTTTTCAGCACTTTGCCTCTACTTTTCAGCACTTTGCCACAACTTTTCAGTACTTTGCCACACTTTTCAGTACTTTGCCACGACTTTGCCACGACGTTTCAGTACTTTGCCACACTTTTCAGTACTTTGCAACTGCTCTTCAGAACTGTCCCACTACTTTTCAGCACTTTGCCACAACTTTTCAGTGTTATGCCACACTTGTCAGCACTTTGCCACGACTTGGCCACAACTTTTCAGTACTTTGCCACACTTTTAAGCACTTTGCCACTACTTTTCAGCACTTTGCAACAACTTTTCAGTACTTTGCCACACTTTTCAGTACTTTGCCACGACTTTTCAGTACTTTGCCACACTTTTCAGTACTTTGCAACTGCTCTTCAGAACTTTCCCACTACTTTTCAGCACTTTGCCACAACTTTTCAGTGTTATGCCAGACTTTTCAGCACTTTGCCACAACTTTTCAGTACTTTGCCACTGCTTTTCAGCACTTTGCCACAACTTTACAGTACTTTTTCCACACTTTTCAGTACTTTGCCACGACTTTGCCACATCTTTTCAGTACTTTACCACACTTTTCAGTACTTTGCCAAGACTTTGCCACAACTGTTCAGTACTTTGCCACACTTTTCAGTACTTTGCCACTGCTTTTCATTACTTTGACACTAATTTTCAGCACTTTGCCACAACTTTACAGTACTTTGCCACAATTTTTAGCACTTTGCCATTACTTTTCAGCACTTTGCCACAAGTTTCCAGTACTTTGCCAAACTTTTCAGTACTTTGTCACTACTTTTCAGCACTTTGCCACACTTTTCAGTACTTTGCCACGACTTTTCAGCACTTTGCCACAACTTTTCAGTACTTTGCCACACTTTTCAGTACTTTGCCACGACTTTGCCACTACTTTTCAGTACTTTGCCACACTTTTCAGTACTTTGCCACAACTTTTCAGTACTTTGCCACACTTTTCAGTACTTTACCACGACTTTTCAGTACTTTGCCACACTTTTCAGCACTTTGCCACTACTTTTCAGCACTTTGCCACAACTTTTCAGTACTTTGCCACACTTTTCAGTACTTTGCCACGACTTTTCAGCACTTCGCCACAACTTTTCAGTACTTTGCCACACTTTTCAGTACTTTGCCACGACTTTGCCACGACTTTTCAGTACTTTGCCACACTTTTCAGCACTTTGCCACAACTTTTCAGTACTTTGCCACACTTTTCAGCACTTTGCCACAACTTTTCAGTACTTTGCCACAATTTTAAGTACTTTGCCACGACTTTGCAGCACTTTGCCACTCTTTTCAGTACTTTGCCACGACTTTGCCACAACTTTTCAGTACTTTGCCACACTTTTCAGTACTTTGCCACACTTTTCAGTTCTTTGCCACGACTTTTCAGCACTTTGCCACAATTTTTCAGTACTTTGCCACACTTTTCAGTACTTTGCCACTGCTTTTCATTACTTTGACACTAATTTTCAGCACTTTGCCACAACTTTACAGTACTTTGCCACAATTTTTAGCACTTTGCCATTACTTTTCAGCACTTTGCCACAAGTTTCCAGTACTTTGCCAAACTTTTCAGTACTTTGTCACTACTTTTCAGCACTTTGCCACACTTTTCAGTACTTTGCCACGACTTTTCAGCACTTTGCCACAACTTTTCAGTACTTTGCCACACTTTTCAGTACTTTGCCACGACTTTGCCACTACTTTTCAGTACTTTGCCACACTTTTCAGTACTTTGCCACAACTTTTCAGTACTTTGCCACACTTTTCAGTACTTTACCACGACTTTTCAGTACTTTGCCACACTTTTCAGCACTTTGCCACTACTTTTCAGCACTTTGCCACAACTTTTCAGTACTTTGCCACACTTTTCAGTACTTTGCCACGACTTTTCAGCACTTCGCCACAACTTTTCAGTACTTTGCCACACTTTTCAGTACTTTGCCACGACTTTGCCACGACTTTTCAGTACTTTGCCACACTTTTCAGCACTTTGCCACAACTTTTCAGTACTTTGCCACACTTTTCAGCACTTTGCCACAACTTTTCAGTACTTTGCCACAATTTTAAGTACTTTGCCACGACTTTGCAGCACTTTGCCACTCTTTTCAGTACTTTGCCACGACTTTGCCACAAATTTTCAGTACTTTGCCACACTTTTCAGTACTTTGCCACACTTTTCAGTTCTTTGCCACGACTTTTCAGCACTTTGCCACAATTTTTCAGTACTTTGCCACACTTTTCAGTACTTTGCCACTGCTTTTCAGTACTTTGACACTAATTTTCAGCACTTTGCCACAACTTTACAGTACTTTGCCACAATTTTCCGCACTTTACCATTACTTTTCAGCACTTTGCCACAAGTTTTCAGTACTTTGCCACACTTTTCAGTACTTTGCCACGACTTTGCCACTACTTTTCAGTACTTTGCCACACCTTTCAGTACTTTGCCACAACTTTTCAGTACTTTGCCACACTTTTCAGTACTTTACCACGACATTTCAGTACTTTGCCACACTTTTCAGCACTTTGCCACTACTTTTCAGCACTTTGCCACAACTTTTCAGTACTTTGCCACACTTTTCAGTACTTTGCCACGACTTTTCAGCACTTCGCCACAACTTTTCAGTACTTTGCCACACTTTTCAGTACTTTGCCACGACTTTGCCACGACTTTTCAGTACTTTGCCACACTTTTCAGCTCTTTGCCACAACTTTTCACTACTTTGCCACACTTTTCAGCACTTTGCCACAACTTTTCAGTACTTTGCCACACTTTTAAGTACTTTGCCACGACTTTGCAGCACTTTGCCACTCTTTTCAGTACTTTGCCACGACTTTGCCACAACTTTTCAGTACTTTGCCACACTTTTCAGTACTTTGCCACACTTTTCAGCACTTTGCCACAACTTTTCAGTACTTTGCCACACTTTTCAGTACTTTGCCTCGACTTTGCAGCACTTTGCCATACTTTTCAGCACTTTGCCACAACTTTTCAGTACTTTGCCACACTTTTCAGCACCTTGCCACAACTTTTCAGTACTTTGCCACACTTTTCAGTACTTTGCCACGACTTTGCAGCACTTTGCCACTCTTTTCAGTACTTTGCCACGACTTTGCCACAACTCTTCAGTACTTTGCCACACTTTTCAGTACTTTGCCACGACTTTTCAGCACTTCGCCACAACTTTTCAGTACTTTGCCACACTTTTCAGTACTTTGCCACGACTTTGCCACTACTTTTCAGCACTTTCCACTACTTTTCAGTACTTTGCCACACTTTTCAGCACTTTGCCACAACTTTTCAGTACTTTGCCACACTTTTCAGCACTTTGCCACAACTTTTCAGTACTTTGCCACACTTTTCAGTACTTTGCCACGACTTTGCAGCACTTTGCCACAACTTTTCTGTACTTTGCCACTCTTTTCAGTACTTAGCCACGACTTTGCCACAACTTTTCCGTACTTTGCCACACTTTTCAGCACTTTGCCACAACTTTTCACTACTTTGCCACACTTTTCAGCACTTTGCCACAACTTTTTAGTACTTTGCCACACTTTTCAGTACTTTGCCACGACTTTGCCACAACTTTTCAGTACTTTGCCACACTTTTCAGTACTTTGCCACACTTTTCAGTACTTTGCCACACTTTTCAGCACTTTGCCACAACTTTTCAGTACTTTGCCACACTTTTCAGTACTTTGCCACGACTTTGCAGCACTTTGCCATACTTTTCAGCACTTTGCCACAACTTTTCAGTACTTTGCCACACTTTTCAGCACCTTGCCACAACTTTTCAGTACTTTGCCACACTTTTCAGTACTTTGCCACGACTTTGCAGCACTTTGCCACTCTTTTCAGTACTTTGCCACGACTTTGCCACAACTCTTCAGTACTTTGCCACACTTTTCAGTACTTTGCCACGACTTTTCAGCACTTCGCCACAACTTTTCAGTACTTTGCCACACTTTTCAGTACTTTGCCACG
This sequence comes from Saccoglossus kowalevskii, assembly GCF_978046115.1. Taxonomy (NCBI): domain Eukaryota; kingdom Metazoa; phylum Hemichordata; class Enteropneusta; family Harrimaniidae; genus Saccoglossus; species Saccoglossus kowalevskii. The sequence goes on along the minus strand of NW_028188619.1, from coordinate 709,629 downwards.
ACTTTGCCACGACTTTTCAGTACTTTGCCACTACTTTTCAGCACTTTCCACAACTTTTCAGTACTTTGCCACAGTTTTCAGCACTTTGCCACAACTTTTCAGTACTTTGCCACACTTTTCAGCACTTTGCCACAACTTTTCAGTACTTTGCCACACTTTTCAGTACTTTGCCACGACTTTGCAGCACTTTGCCACAACTTTTCTGTACTTTGCCACTCTTTTCAGTACTTAGCCACGACTTTGCCACAACTTTTCCGTACTTTGCTACAACTTTTCAGTACTTTGCCACACTTTTCAGTACTTTGCCACGACTTTGCCACGACTTTTCAGTACTTTGCCACTACTTTTCAGCACTTTGCCACAACTTTTCAGTACTTTGCCACACTTTTCAGCACTTTGCCACAACTTTTCAGTACTTTGCCGCACTTTTCAGTACTTTGCCACGACTTTGCAGCACTTTGCCACACTTTTCAGCACTTTGCCACAACTTTTCAGTACTTTGCCACACTTTTCAGCACTTTGCCACAACTTTTCAGTACTTTGCCACACTTTTCAGTACTTTGCCACGACTTTGCAGCACTTTGCCACTCTTTTCAGTACTTTACCACGACTTGGCCACAACTTTTCAGTACTTTGCCACACTTTTCAGCACTTTGCCACTACTTTTCAGCACTTTGCCACAACTTTTCAGTACTTTGCCACACTTTTCAGTACTTTGCCACGAATTTGCCTCGACGTTTCAGTACTTTGCCACACTTTTCAGTACTTTGCAACTGCTCTTCAGAACTTTCCCACAATTTTTCAGCACTTTGCCACAACTTTTCAGTGTTATGCCACACTTTTCAGCACTTTGCCACGACTTGGCCACAACTTGTCAGTACTTTGCCACACTTTTCAGCACTTTGCCACTAATTTTCAGCACTTTGCCACAACTTTTCAGTACTTTGCCACACTTTTCAGTACTTTTCCACGACTTTGCCACGACTTTTCTTCAGTACTTTGCCACACTTTTCAGTACTTTGCAACTGCTCTTCAGAACTTTCCCACTACTTTTCAGCACTTTGCCACAACTTTTCAGTGTTATGCCACACTTTTCAGCACTTTGCCACAACTTTTCAGTACTTTGCCACTGCTTTTCAGCACTTTGCCACAACTTTACAGTACTTTTTCCACATTTTTCAGTACTTTGCCACGACTTTGCCACAACTTTTCAGTACTTTACCACACTTTTCAGCACTTTGCCACGACTTGGCCACAACTTTTCAGTACTTTGCCACACTTTTCAGCACTTTGCCACTACTTTTCAGCACTTTGCCACAACTTTTCGGTACTTTGCCACACTTTTCAGTACTTTGCCACGACTTTTCAGTACTTTGCCACACTTTTCAGTACTTTGCAACTGCTCTTCAGAACTTTCCCACTACTTTTCAGCACTTTGCCACAACTTTTCAGTGTTATGCCACACTTTTCAGCACTTTGCCACAACTATTCAGTACTTTGCCACTGCTTTTCAGCACTTTGCCACATCTTTTCAGTACTTTACCACACTTTTCAGTACTTTGCCAAGACTTTGCCACAACTGTTCAGTACTTTGCCACACTTTTCAGTACTTTGCCACTGCTTTTCATTACTTTGACACTAATTTTCAGCACTTTGCCACAACTTTACAGTACTTTGCCACAATTGTCATCACCTTGCCATTACTTTTCAGCACTTTGCCACAAGTTTCCAGTACTTTGCCAAACTTTTCAGTACTTTGTCACTACTTTTCAGCACTTTGCCACACTTTTCAGTACTTTGCCACGACTTTTCAGCACTTTGCCACAACTTGTCAGTACTTTGCCACACTTTTCAGTACTTTGCCACGACTTTGCCACTACTTTTCAGTACTTTGCCACACTTTTCAGTACTTTGCCACACTTTTCAGTACTTTGCCACGACTTTGCCACTACTTTTCAGTACTTTGCCACACCTTTCAGTACTTTGCCACAACTTTTCAGTACTTTGCCACACTTTTCAGTACTTTACCACGACATTTCAGTACTTTGCCACACTTTTCAGCACTTTGCCACTACTTTTCAGCACTTTGCCACAACTTTTCAGTACTTTGCCACACTTTTCAGTACTTTGCCACGACTTTTCAGCACTTCGCCACAACTTTTCAGTACTTTGCCACACTTTTCAGTACTTTGCCACGACTTTGCCACGACTTTTCAGTACTTTGCCACACTTTTCAGCTCTTTGCCACAACTTTTCATTACTTTGCCACACTTTTCAGCACTTTGCCACAACTTTTCAGTACTTTGCCACACTTTTAAGTACTTTGCCACGACTTTGCAGCACTTTGCCACTCTTTTCAGTACTTTGCCACGACTTTGCCACAACTTTTCAGTACTTTGCCACACTTTTCAGTACTTTGCCACACTTTTCAGCACTTTGCCACAACTTTTCAGTACTTTGCCACACTTTTCAGTACTTTGCCTCGACTTTGCAGCACTTTGCCATACTTTTCAGCACTTTGCCACAACTTTTCAGTACTTTGCCACACTTTTCAGCACCTTGCCACAACTTTTCAGTACTTTGCCACACTTTTCAGTACTTTGCCACGACTTTGCAGCACTTTGCCACTCTTTTCAGTACTTTGCCACGACTTTGCCACAACTCTTCAGTACTTTGCCACACTTTTCAGTACTTTGCCACGACTTTTCAGCACTTCGCCACAACTTTTCAGTACTTTGCCACACTTTTCAGTACTTTGCCACGACTTTGCCACTACTTTTCAGCACTTTCCACTACTTTTCAGTACTTTGCCACACTTTTCAGCACTTTGCCACAACTTTTCAGTACTTTGCCACACTTTTCAGCACTTTGCCACAACTTTTCAGTACTTTGCCACACTTTTCAGTACTTTGCCACGACTTTGCAGCACTTTGCCACAACTTTTCTGTACTTTGCCACTCTTTTCAGTACTTAGCCACGACTTTGCCACAACTTTTCCGTACTTTGCCACACTTTTCAGCACTTTGCCACAACTTTTCACTACTTTGCCACACTTTTCAGCACTTTGCCACAACTTTTTAGTACTTTGCCACACTTTTAAGTACTTTGACACGACTTTGCAGCACTTTGCCACTCTTTTCAGTACTTTGCCACGACTTTGCCACAACTTTTCAGTACTTTGCCACACTTTTCAGTACTTTGCCACACTTTTCAGTACTTTGCCACACTTTTCAGCACTTTGCCACAACTTTTCAGTACTTTGCCACACTTTTCAGTACTTTGCCACGACTTTGCAGCACTTTGCCATACTTTTCAGCACTTTGCCACAACTTTTCAGTACTTTGCCACACTTTTCAGCACCTTGCCACAACTTTTCAGTACTTTGCCACACTTTTCAGTACTTTGCCACGACTTTGCAGCACTTTGCCACTCTTTTCAGTACTTTGCCACGACTTTGCCACAACTCTTCAGTACTTTGCCACACTTTTCAGTACTTTGCCACGACTTTTCAGCACTTCGCCACAACTTTTCAGTACTTTGCCACACTTTTCAGTACTTTGCCACGACTTTGCCACGACTTTTCAGTACTTTGCCACTACTTTTCAGCACTTTCCACAACTTTTCAGTACTTTGCCACAGTTTTCAGCACTTTGCCACAACTTTTCAGTACTTTGCCACACTTTTCAGCACTTTGCCACAACTTTTCAGTACTTTGCCACTCTTTTCAGTACTTAGCCACGACTTTGCCACAACTTTTCCGTACTTTGCTACAACTTTTCAGTACTTTGCCACACTTTTCAGTACTTTGCCACGACTTTGCCACGACTTTTCAGTACTTTGCCACTACTTTTCAGCACTTTGCCACAACTTTTCAGTACTTTGCCACACTTTTCAGCACTTTGCCACAACTTTTCAGTACTTTGCCGCACTTTTCAGTACTTTGCCACGACTTTGCAGCACTTTGCCACACTTTTCAGCACTTTGCCACAACTTTTCAGTACTTTGCCACACTTTTCAGCACTTTGCCACAACTTTTCAGTACTTTGCCACACTTTTCAGTACTTTGCCACGACTTTGCAGCACTTTGCCACTCTTTTCAGTACTTTGCCACGACTTGGCCACAACTTTTCAGTACTTTGCCACACTTTTCAGCACTTTGCCACTACTTTTCAGCACTTTGCCACAACTTTTCAGTACTTTGCCACACTTTTCAGTACTTTGCCACGAATTTGCCTCGACGTTTCAGTACTTTGCCACACTTTTCAGTACTTTGCAACTGCTCTTCAGAACTTTCCCACAATTTTTCAGCACTTTGCCACAACTTTTCAGTGTTATGCCACACTTTTCAGCACTTTGCCACGACTTGGCCACAACTTTTCAGTACTTTGCCACACTTTTCAGCACTTTGCCACTAATTTTCAGCACTTTGCCACAACTTTTCAGTACTTTGCCACACTTTTCAGTACTTTTCCACGACTTTGCCACGACTTTTCAGTACTTTGCCACACTTTTCAGTACTTTGCAACTGCTCTTCAGAACTTTCCCACTACTTTTCAGCACTTTGCCACAACTTTTCAGTGTTATGCCACACTTTTCAGCACTTTGCCACAACTTTTCAGTACTTTGCCACTGCTTTTCAGCACTTTGCCACAACTTTACAGTACTTTTTCCACATTTTTCAGTACTTTGCCACGACTTTGCCACAACTTTTCAGTACTTTACCACACTTTTCAGCACTTTGCCACGACTTGGCCACAACTTTTCAGTACTTTGCCACACTTTTCAGCACTTTGCCACTACTTTTCAGCACTTTGCCACAACTTTTCGGTACTTTGCCACACTTTTCAGTACTTTGCCACGACTTTTCAGTACTTTGCCACACTTTTCAGTACTTTGCAACTGCTCTTCAGAACTTTCCCACTACTTTTCAGCACTTTGCCACAACTTTTCAGTGTTATGCCACACTTTTCAGCACTTTGCCACAACTATTCAGTACTTTGCCACTGCTTTTCAGCACTTTGCCACATCTTTTCAGTACTTTACCACACTTTTCAGTACTTTGCCAAGACTTTGCCACAACTGTTCAGTACTTTGCCACACTTTTCAGTACTTTGCCACTGCTTTTCATTACTTTGACACTAATTTTCAGCACTTTGCCACAACTTTACAGTACTTTGCCACAATTGTCATCACCTTGCCATTACTTTTCAGCACTTTGCCACAAGTTTCCAGTACTTTGCCAAACTTTTCAGTACTTTGTCACTACTTTTCAGCACTTTGCCACACTTTTCAGTACTTTGCCACGACTTTTCAGCACTTTGCCACAACTTGTCAGTACTTTGCCACACTTTTCAGTACTTTGCCACGACTTTGCCACTACTTTTCAGTACTTTGCCACACTTTTCAGTACTTTGCCACAACTTTTCAGTACTTTGCCACACTTTTCAGTACTTTACCACGACTTTTCAGTACTTTGCCACACTTTTCAGCACTTTGCCACTACTTTTCAGCACTTTGCCACAACTTTTCAGTACTTTGCCACACTATTCAGTACTTTGCCACGACTTTTCAGCACTTCGCCACAACTTTTCAGTACTTTGCCACACTTTTCAGTACTTTGCCACGACTTTGCCACGACTTTTCAGTACTTTGCCACACTTTTCAGCACTTTGCCACAACTTTTCAGTACTTTGCCACACTTTTCAGCACTTTGCCACAACTTTTCAGTACTTTGCCACACTTTTAAGTACTTTGCCACGACTTTGCAGCACTTTGCCACTCTTTTCAGTACTTTGCCACGACTTTGCCACAACTTTTCAGTACTTTGCCACACTTTTCAGTACTTTGCCACACTTTTCAGTTCTTTGCCACGACTTTTCAGCACTTTGCCACATCTTTTCAGTACTTTGCCACACTTTTCAGTACTTTGCCACTGCTTTTCAGTACTTTGACACTAATTTTCAGCACTTTGCCACAACTTTACAGTACTTTGCCACAATTTTCAGCACTTTACCATTACTTTTCAGCACTTTGCCACAAGTTTTCAGTACATTGCCACACTTTTCAGTACTTTGCCACGACTTTGCCACTACTTTTCAGTACTTTGCCACACCTTTCAGTACTTTGCCACAACTTTTCAGTACTTTGCCACACTTTTCAGTACTTTACCACGACTTTTCAGTACTTTGCCACACTTTTCAGCACTTTGCCACTACTTTTCAGCACTTTGCCACAACTTTTCAGTAATTTGCCACACTTTTCAGTACTTTGCCATGACTTTTCAGCACTTCGCCACAACTTTTCAGTAATTTGCCACACTTGTCAGTACTTTGCCACGACTTTGCCACGACTTTTCAGTACTTTGCCACACTTTTCAGCACTTTGCCACAACTTTCACTACTTTGCCACACTTTTCAGCACTTTGCCACAACTTTTCAGTACTTTGCCACACTTTTAAGTACTTTGCCACGACTTTGCAGCACTTTGCCACTCTTTTCAGTACTTTGCCACGACTTTGCCACAACTTTTCAGTACTTTGCCACACTTTTCAGCACTTTGCCACAACTTTTCAGTACTTTGCCACACTTTTCAGTACTTTGCCACGACTTTGCAGCACTTTGCCATACTTTTCAGCACTTTGCCACAACTTTTCAGTACTTTGCCACACTTTTCAGCACCTTGCCACAACTTTTCAGCACTTTGCCACTCTTTTCAGTACTTTGCCACGACTTTGCCACAACTCTTCAGTACTTTGCCACACTTTTCAGTACTTTGCCACGACATTTCAGCACTTCGCCACAACTTTTCAGTACTTTGCCACACTTTTCAGTACTTTGCCACGATTTTGCCACGACTTTTCAGTACTTTGCCTCCACTTTTCAGCACTTTCCACAACTTTTCAGTACTTTGCCACACTTTTCAGCACTTTGCCACAACTTTTCAGTACTTTGCCACACTTTTCAGTACTTTGCCACGACTTTGCAGCACTTTGCCACAACTTTTCTGTACTTTGCCACTCTTTTCAGTACTTAGCCACGACTTTGCCACAACTTTTCCGTACTTTGCCACACTTTTCAGTATTTTGCCACGACTTTTCAGCACTTCGCCACAACTTTTCAGTACTTTGCCACACTTTTCAGTACTTTGCCACGACTTTGCCACGACTTTTCAGTACTTTGCCACTACTTTTCAGCACTTTGCCACAACTTTTCAGTACTTTGCCACATTTTTCAGCACTTTGCCACAACTTTTCAGTACTTTGCCGCACTTTTCAGTACTTTGCCACGACTTTGCAGCACTTTGCCACACTTTTCAGCACTTTGCCACAACTTTTCTGCACTTTGCCACAACTTTTCAGTACTTTGCCACACTTTTCAGTACATTGCCACGACTTGGCCACAACTTTTCAGTACTTTGCCACACTTTTCAGCACTTTGCCACTACTTTTCAGCACTTTGCCACAACTTTTCAGTACTTTGCCACACTTTTCAGTACTTTGCCACGACTTTGCATCGACGTTTCAGTACTTTGCCACACTTTTCAGTACTTTGCAACTGCTCTTCAGAACTTTCCCACAACTTTTCAGCACTTTCCCACAACTTTTCAGTGTTATGCCACACTTTTCAGCACTTTGCCACGACTTGGCCACAACTTTTCAGTACTTTGCCACACTTTTCAGCACTTTGCCACTACTTTTCAGCACTTTGCCACAACTTTTCAGTACTTTGCCACACTTTTCAGTACTTTGCCACGACTTTGCCACGACTTTTCAGTACTTTGTCACACTTTTCAGTGCTTTGCAACTGCTCTTCAGAACTTTCCCACTACTTTTCAGCACTTTGCCACAACTTTTCAGTGTTATGCCACACTTTTCAGTACTTTGCCACGACTTTGCCACGACTTTTCAGTACTTTGCCACACTTTTCAGCACTTTGCCACAACTTTTCAGTACTTTGCCACACTTTTCAGCACTTTGCCACAACTTTTCAGTACTTTGCCACAATTTTAAGTACTTTGCCACGACTTTGCAGCACTTTGCCACTCTTTTCTGTACTTTGCCACGACTTTGCCACAACTTTTCAGTACTTTGCCACACTTTTCAGTACTTTGCCACACTTTTCAGTTCTTTGCCACGACTTTTCAGCACTTTGCCACAATTTTTCAGTACTTTGCCACACTTTTCAGTTCTTTGCCACTGCTTTTCAGTACTTTGACACTAATTTTCAGCACTTTGCCACAACTTTACAGTACTTTGCCACAATTTTCAGCACTTTACCATTACTTTTCAGCACTTTACCACAAGTTTTCAGTACTTTGCCACACTTTTCAGTACTTTGCCACGACTTTGCCACTACTTTTCAGTACTTTGCCACACCTTTCAGTACTTTGCCACAACTTTTCAGTACTTTGCCACACTTTTCAGTACTTTACCACGATTTTCAGTACTTTGCCACACTTTTCAGCACTTTGCCACTACTTTTCAGCACTTTGCCACAACTTTTCAGTACTTTGCCACATTTTTCAGTACTTTGCCACGACTTTTCAGCACTTCGCCACAACTTTTCAGTACTTTGCCACACTTTTCAGTACTTTGCCACGACTTTGCCACGACTTTTCAGTACTTTGCCACACTTTTCAGCACTTTGCCACAACTTTTCACTACTTTGCCACACTTTTCAGCACTTTGCCACAACTTTACAGTACTTTGCCACACTTTTAAGTACTTTGCCACGACTTTGCAGCACTTTGCCACTCTTTTCAGTACTTTGCCACGACTTTGCCACAACTTTTCAGTACTTTGCCACACTTTTCAGTACTTTGCCACACTTTTCAGTACTTTGCCACACTTTTCAGCACTTTGCCACAACTTTTCAGTACTTTGCCACACTTTTCAGTACTTTGCCTCGACTTTGCAGCACTTTGCCATACTTTTCAGCACTTTGCCACAACTTTTCAGTACTTTGCCACACTTTTCAGCACCTTGCCACAACTTTTCAGTACTTTGCCACACTTTTCAGTACTTTGCCACGACTTTGCAGCACTTTGCCACTCTTTTCAGTACTTAGCCACGACTTTGCCACAACTCTTCAGTACTTTGCCACACTTTTCAGTACTTTGCCACGACTTTTCAGCACTTCGCCACAACTTTTCAGTACTTTGCCACACTTTTCAGTACTTTGACACGACTTTGCCACGACTTTTCAGTACTTTGCCACTACTTTTCAACACTTTCCACAACTTTTCAGTACTTTGCCACACTTTTCAGCACTTTGCCACAACTTTTCAGTATTTTGCCACACTTTTCAGCACTTGCCACAACTTTTCAGTACTTTGCCACACTTTTCAGTACTTTGCCACGACTTTGCAGCACTTTGCCACAACTTTTTTGTACTTTGCCACTCTTTTCAGTACTTAGCCACGACTTTGCCACAACTTTTCCGTACTTTGCCACACTTTTCAGCACTTTGCCACAACTTTTCACTACTTTGCCACACTTTTCAGCACTTTGCCACAACTTTTCAGTACTTTGCCACACTTTTAAGTACTTTGCCACAACTTTTCAGTACTTTGCCACACTTTTCAGTACTTTGCCACAACTTTTCAGTACTTTGCCACACTTTTCAGCACTTTGCCACAACTTTTCAGTACTTTGCCACACTTTTCAGTACTTTGCCACGACTTTGCAGCACTTTGCCACTCTTTTCAGTACTTTGCCACGACTTGGCCACAACTTTTCAGTACTTTGCCACACTTTTCAGCACTTTGCCACTACTTTTCAGCACTTTGCCACAACTTTTCAGTACTTTGCCACACTTTTCAGTACTTTGCCACGAATTTGCCTCGACGTTTCAGTACTTTGCCACACTTTTCAGTACTTTGCAACTGCTCTTCAGAACTTTCCCACAACTTTTCAGCACTTTGCCACAACTTTTCAGTGTTATGCCACACTTTTCAGCACTTTGCCACGACTTGGCCACAACTTTTCAGTACTTTGCCACACTTTTCAGCACTTTGCCACTAATTTTCAGCACTTTGCCACAACTTTTCAGTACTTTGCCACACTTTTCAGTACTTTGCCACGACTTTGCCACGACTTTTCAGTACTTTGCCACACTTTTCAGTACTTTGCAACTGCTCTTCAGAACTTTCCCACTACTTTTCAGCACTTTGCCACAACTTTTCAGTGTTATGCCACACTTTTCAGCACTTTGCCACAACTTTTCAGTACTTTGCCACTGCTTTTCAGCACTTTGCCACAACTTTACAGTACTTTTTCCACATTTTTCAGTACTTTGCCACGACTTTGCCACAACTTTTCAGTACTTTACCACACTTTTCAACACTTTGCCACGACTTGGCCACAACTTTTCAGTACTTTGCCACACTTTTCAGCACTTTGCCACTACTTTTCAGCACTTTGCCACAACTTTTCAGTACTTTGCCACACTTTTCAGTACTTTACCACGACTTTTCAGTACTTTGCCACACTTTTCAGTACTTTGCAACTGCTCTTCAGAACTTTCCACTACTTTTCAGCACTTTGCACAACTTTTCAGTGCTATGCCACACTTTTCAGCACTTTGCCACAACTATTCAGTACTTTGCCACTGCTTTTCAGCACTTTGCCACAACTTTACAGTACTTTTTCCACACTTTTCAGTACTTTGCCACGACTTTGCCACATCTTTTCAGTACTTTACCACAGTTTTCAGTACTTTGCCAAGACTTTGCCTCAACTGTTCAGTACTTTGCCACACTTTTCAGTACTTTGCCACTGCTTTTCATTACTTTGACACTAATTTTCAGCACTTTGCCACAACTTTACAGTACTTTGCCACAATTGTCATCACTTTGCCATTACTTTTCAGCACTTTGCCACAAGTTTCCAGCACTTTGCCACACTTTTCAGTACTTTGCCACGACTTTGCCACTACTTTTCAGTACTTTGCCACACTTTTCAGTACTTTGCCACAACTTTTCAGTACTTTGCCACACTTTTCAGTACTTTACCACGACTTTTCAGTATTTTGCCACACTTTTCAGTACTTTGCCACGACTTTTCAGCACTTCGCCACAACTTTTCAGTACTTTGCCACGACTTTGCAGCACTTTGCCACTCTTTTCAGTACTTTGCCACGACTTTGCCACAACTTTTCAGTACTTTGCCACACTTTTCAGTACTTTGCCACACTTTTCAGTACTTTGCCACACTTTTCAGCACTTTGCCACAACTTTTCAGTACTTTGCCACACTTTTCAGTACTTTGTCACGACTTTGCAGCACTTTGCCATACTTTTCAGCACTTTGCCACAACTTTTCAGTACTTTGCCACACTTTTCAGCACCTTGCCACAACTTTTCAGCACTTTGCCACTCTTTTCAGTACTTTGCCACGACTTTGCCACAACTCTTCAGTACTTTGCCACACTTTTCAGTACTTTGCCACGACATTTCAGCACTTCGCCACAACTTTTCAGTACTTCGCCACACTTTTCAGTACTTTGCCACGATTTTGCCACGACTTTTCAGTACTTTGCCTCTACTTTTCAGCACTTTCCACAACTTTTCAGTACTTTGCCACACTTTTCAGCACTTTGCCACAACTTTTCAGTACGTTGCCACGACTTTGCAGCACTTTGCCACAACTTTTCTGTACTTTGCCACTCTTTTCAGTACTTAGCCACGACTTTGCCACAACTTTTCCGTACTTTGCCACACTTTTCAGTATTTTGCCACGACTTTTCAGCACTTCGCCACAACTTTTCAGTACTTTGCCACACTTTTCAGTACTTTGCCACGACTTTGCCACGACTTTTCAGTACTTTGCCACTACTTTTCAGCACTTTGCCACAACTTTTCAGTACTTTGCCACACTTTTCAGCACTTTGCCACAACTTTTCAGTACTTTGCCGCACTTTTCAGTACTTTGCCACGACTTTGCAGCCCTTTGCCACACTTTTCAGCACTTTGCCACAACTTTCAGCACTTTGCCACAACTTTTCAGTACTTCGCCACACTTTTCAGTACTTTGCCACGACTTGGCCACAACTTTTCAGTACTTTGCCACACTTTTCAGCACTTTGCCACTACTTTTCAGCACTTTGCCACAACTTTTCAGTACTTTGCCACACTTTTCAGTACTTTGCCACGACTTTGCATCGACGTTTCAGTACTTTGCCACACTTTTCAGTACTTTGCAACTGCTCTTCAGAACTTTCCCACAACTTTTCAGCACTTTGCCACAACTTTTCAGTGTTATGCCACACTTTTCAGCACTTTGCCACGACTTGGCCACAACTTTTCAGTACTTTGCCACACTTTTCAGCACTTTGCCACTACTTTTCAGCACTTTGCCACAACTTTTCAGTACTTTGCCACACTTTTCAGTACTTTGCCACGACTTTGCCACGACTTTTCAGTACTTTGCCACACTTTTCAGTACTTTGCAACTGCTCTTCAGAACTTTCCCACTACTTTTCAGCACTTTGTCACAACTTTTCAGTGTTATGCCACACTTTTCAGCACTTTGCCACAACTTTTCAGTACTTTGCCACACTTTTCAGTACTTTGCAACTGCTCTTCAGAACTTTCCCACTACTTTTCAGCACTTTGCCACAACTTTTCAGTGTTATGCCACACTTTTCAGCACTTTGCCACAACTTTACAGTACTTTTTCCACATTTTTCAGTACTTTGCCACGACTTTGCCACAACTTTTCAGTACTTTACCACACTTTTCAGTACTTTGCCAAGACTTTGCCACAACTGTTCAGTACTTTGCACACTTTTCAGTACTTTGCCACTGCTTTTCAGTGCTTTGACACTAATTTTCAGCACTTTGCCACAACTTTACAGTACTTTACCACAATTTTCAGCACTTTGCCATTACTTTTCAGCACTTTGCCACAAGTTTCCAGTACTTTGCCAAACTTTTCAGTACTTTGCCACTACTTTTCAGCACTTTGCCACACTTTTCAGTACTTTGCCACGACTTTTCAGCACTTTGCCCTAACTTTTCAGTACTTTGCCACACTTTTCAGTACTTTGCCACGATTTTGCCACTACTTTTCAGTACTTTGCCACACTTTTAAGTACTTTGCCACGACTTTGCAGCACTTTGCCACTCTTTTCAGTACTTTGCCACGACTTTGCCACACTTTTCAGCACTTTGCCACAACTTTTCAGTACTTTGCCACACTTTTCAGTACTTTGCCACGACTTTGCAGCACTTTGCCATACTTTTCAGCACTTTGCCACAACTTTTCAGTACTTTGCCACACTTTTCAGCACCTTGCCACAACTTTTCAGTACTTTGCCACACTTTTCAGTACTTTGCAACTGCTCTTCAGAACTTTCCCACTACTTTTCAGCACTTTGCCACAACTTTTCAGTGTTATGCCACACTTTTCAGCACTTTGCCACAACTTTACAGTACTTTTTCCACATTTTTCAGTACTTTGCCACGACTTTGCCACAACTTTTCAGTACTTTACCACACTTTTCAGTACTTTGCCAAGACTTTGCCACAACTGTTCAGTACTTTGCACACTTTTCAGTACTTTGCCACTGCTTTTCAGTGCTTTGACACTAATTTTCAGCACTTTGCCACAACTTTACAGTACTTTACCACAATTTTCAGCACTTTGCCATTACTTTTCAGCACTTTGCCACAAGTTTCCAGTACTTTGCCAAACTTTTCAGTACTTTGCCACTACTTTTCAGCACTTTGCCACACTTTTCAGTACTTTGCCACGACTTTTCAGCACTTTGCCCTAACTTTTCAGTACTTTGCCACACTTTTCAGTACTTTGCCACGATTTTGCCACTACTTTTCAGTACTTTGCCACACTTTTAAGTACTTTGCCACGACTTTGCAGCACTTTGCCACTCTTTTCAGTACTTTGCCACGACTTTGCCACACTTTTCAGCACTTTGCCACAACTTTTCAGTACTTTGCCACACTTTTCAGTACTTTGCCACGACTTTGCAGCACTTTGCCATACTTTTCAGCACTTTGCCACAACTTTTCAGTACTTTGCCACACTTTTCAGCACCTTGCCACAACTTTTCAGTACTTTGCCACACTTTTCAGTACTTTGCCACGACTTTTCAGCACTTCGCCACACTTTCAGTACTTTGCCACACTTTTCAGTACTTTGCCACGACTTTGCCACGACTTTTCAGTACTTTGCCACTACTTTTCAGCACTTTGCCACAACTTTTCAGTACTTTGCCACACTTTTCAGCACTTTGCCACAACTTTTCAGTACTTTGCCACACTTTTCAGTACTTTGCCACGACTTTGCAGCACTTTGCCACACTTTTCAGCACTTTGCCACAACTTTTCAGTACTTTGCCACACTTTTCAGCACTTTGCCACAACTTTTCAGTACTTTGCCACACTTTTTAGTACTTTGCCACGACTTTTCAGCACTTCGCCACAACTTTTCAGTACTTTGCCACACTTTTCAGTACTTTGCCACGACTTTGCCACGACTTTTCAGTACTTTGCCACTACTTTTCAGCACTTTGCATCAACTTTTCAGTACTTTGCCACACTTTTCAGTACTTTGCCACGACTATGCAGCACTTTGCCACACTTTTCAGCACTTTGCCACAACTTTTCAGTACTTTGCCACACTTTTCAGCACTTTGCCACAACTTTTCAGTACTTTGCCACACTTTTCAGTACTTTGCCACGACTTTGCAGCACTTTGCCACTCTTTTCAGTACTTTGCCACGACTTGGCCACAACTTTTCAGTACTTTGCCACACTTTTCAGCACTTTGCCACTACTTTTCAGCACTTTGCCACAACTTTTCAGTACTTTGCCACACTTTTCAGTACTTTGCCACGACTTTGCCACGACGTTTCAGTACTTTGCCACACTTTTCAGTACTTTGCAACTGCTCTTCAGAACTTTCCCACTACTTTTAAGCACTTTGCCACAACTTTTCAGTGTTATGCCACACTTTTCAGCACTTTGCCACGACTTGGCCACAACTTTTCAGTACTTTGCCACACTTTTCAGCACATTGCCACTACTTTTCAGCACTTTGCCACAACTTTTCAGTACTTTGCCACACTTTTCAGTACTTTGTCACGACTTTGCAGCACTTTGCCACACTTTTCAGCACTTTGCCACAACTTTTCAGTACTTTACCACACTTTTCAGTACTTTGCCACGACTTTGCAGTACTTTGCCACACTTTTCAGTACTTTGCCTCGACTTTGCAGCACTTTGCCACTCTTTTCAGTACTTTGCCACGACTTTGCCACAACTTTTCAGTACTTTGCCACACTTTTCAGCACTTTGCCACAACTTTTCAGTACTTTGCCACTTTTTTCAGTACTTTGCCACTACTTTGCAGCACTTTGCCACAACTTTTCAGTACTTTGCCACTCTTTTCAGTACTTAGCCACGACTTTGCAACAACTTTTCAGTACTTTGCCACACTTTTCAGTACTTTGCCTCGACTTTTCAACACTTCGCCTCAACTTTTCAGTACTTTGCCACACTTTTCAGTACTTTGCCACGACTTTGCCACGAATTTTTAGTACTTTGCCACTACTTTTCAGCATTTTGCCACAACTTTTTAGTACTTTGCCACACTTTTCAGCACTTTGCCACAACTTTTCTTTACTTTGCCACACTTTTCAGTACTTTGCCACGACTTTGCAGCACTTTGCCACACTTTTCAGCACTTTGCCACAACTTTTCAGTACTTTGCCACACTTTTCAGCACTTTGCCACAACTTTTCAGTACTTTGCCACACTTTTCAGTACTTTGCCACGACTTTGCAGCACTTTGCCACACTTTTCAGCACTTTGCCACAACTTTTCAGTACTTTGCCACACTTTTCAGTACTTTGCCACGACTTTGCAGCACTTTGCCTCATTTTTCAGCACTTTGCCACAACTTTTCAGTACTTTGCCACACTTTTCAGTACTTTGCCACACTTTTTAGTACTTTGCCACGACTTTGCCACGACTTTTCAGTACTTTGCCACTACTTTTCAGCACTTTGCCACAACTTTTCAGTACTTTGCCACACTTTTCAGTACTTTGCCACGACTATGCAGCACTTTGCCACACTTTTCAGCACTTTGCCACAACTTTTCAGTACTTTGCCACACTTTTCAGTACTTTGCCACGACTTTGCAGCACTTTGCCACACTTTTCAGCACTTTGCCACAACTTTTCAGTACTTTGCCACACTTTTCAGCACTTTGCCACAAATTTTCAGTACTTTGCCACACTTTTTAGTACTTTGCCACGACTTTTCAGCACTTCGCCACAACTTTTCAGTACTTTGCCACACTTTTCAGTACTTTGCCTCGACTTTTCAACACTTCGCCTCAACTTTTCAGTACTTTGCCACACTTTTCAGTACTTTGCCACGACTTTGCCACGAATTTTTAGTACTTTGCCACTACTTTTCAGCATTTTGCCACAACTTTTTAGTACTTTGCCACACTTTTCAGCACTTTGCCACAACTTTTCTTTACTTTGCCACACTTTTCAGTACTTTGCCACGACTTTGCAGCACTTTGCCACACTTTTCAGCACTTTGCCACAACTTTTCAGTACTTTGCCACACTTTTCAGCACTTTGCCACAACTTTTCAGTACTTTGCCACACTTTTCAGTACTTTGCCACGACTTTGCAGCACTTTGCCACACTTTTCAGCACTTTGCCACAACTTTTCAGTACTTTGCCACACTTTTCAGTACTTTGCCACGACTTTGCAGCACTTTGCCTCATTTTTCAGCACTTTGCCACAACTTTTCAGTACTTTGCCACACTTTTCAGTACTTTGCCACACTTTTCAGTACTTTGCCACGACTTTGCCACGACTTTTCAGTACTTTGCCACTACTTTTCAGCACTTTGCCACAACTTTTCAGTACTTTGCCACACTTTTCAGTACTTTGCCACGACTATGCAGCACTTTGCCACACTTTTCAGCACTTTGCCACAACTTTTCAGTACTTTGCCACACTTTTCAGTACTTTGCCACGACTTTGCAGCACTTTGCCACACTTTTCAGCACTTTGCCACAACTTTTCAGTACTTTGCCACACTTTTCAGCACTTTGCCACAAATTTTCAGTACTTTGCCACACTTTTTAGTACTTTGCCACGACTTTTCAGCACTTCGCCACAACTTTTCAGTACTTTGCCACACTTTTCAGTACTTTGCCACGACTTTGCCACGACTTTTCAGTACTTTGCCACTACTTTTCAGCACTTTGCCACAACTTTTCAGTACTTTGCCACACTTTGCAGAACTTTGCCACGACTATGCAGCACTTTGCCACACTTTTCAGCACTTTGCCACAACTTTTCAGTACTTTGCCACACTTTTCAGCACTTTGCCACAACTTTTCAGTACTTTGCCACACTTTTCATTACTTTGCCACGACTTTGCAGCACTTTGCCACTCTTTTCAGTACTTTGCCACGACTTGGCCACAACTTTTCAGTACTTTGCCACACTTTTCAGCACTTTGCCACTACTTTTCAGCACTTTGCCACAACTTTTCAGTACTTTGCCACACGTTGCAGTACTTTGCAACTGCTCTTCAGAACTTTCCCACTACTTTTAAGCACTTTGCCACAACTTTTCAGTGTTATGCCACACTTTTCAGCACTTTGCCACGACTTGGCCACAACTTTTCAGTACTTTGCCACACTTTTCAGCACATTGCCACTACTTTTCAGCACTTTGCCACAACTTTTCAGTACTTTGCCACACTTTTCAGTACTTTGTCACGACTTTGCAGCACTTTGCCACACTTTTCAGCACTTTGCCACAACTTTTCAGTACTTTACCACACTTTTCAGTACTTTGCCACGACTTTGCAGTACTTTGCCACACTTTTCAGTACTTTGCCTCGACTTTGCAGCACTTTGCCACTCTTTTCAGTACTTTGCCACGACTTTGCCACAACTTTTCAGTACTTTGCCACACTTTTCAGCACTTTGCCACAACTTTTCAGTACTTTGCCACTCTTTTCAGTACTTTGCCACGACTTTGCCACAACTTTTCAGTACTTTGCCACACTTTTCAGTACTTTGCCACACTTTTCAGTTCTTTGCCACACTTTTCAGCACTTTGCCACAACTTTTCAGTACTTTGCCACACTTTTCAGTACTTTGTCACGACTTTGCAGCACTTTGCCATACTTTTCAGCACTTTGCCACAACTTTTCAGTACTTTGCCACACTTTTCAGCACCTTGCCACAACTTTTCAGCACTTTGCCACTCTTTTCAGTACTTTGCCACGACTTTGCCACAACTCTTCAGTACTTTGCCACACTTTTCAGTACTTTGCCACGACATTTCAGCACTTCGCCACAACTTTTCAGTACTTCGCCACACTTTTCAGTACTTTGCCACGATTTTGCCACGACTTTTCAGTACTTTGCCTCTACTTTTCAGCACTTTCCACAACTTTTCAGTACTTTGCCACACTTTTCAGCACTTTGCCACAACTTTTCAGTACTTTGCCGCACTTTTCAATACTTTGCCACGACTTTGCAGCACTTTGCCACACTTTTCAGCACTTTGCCACAACTTTTCAGCACTTTGCCACAACTTTTCAGTACTTTGCCACACTTTTCAGTACTTTGCCACGACTTGGCCACAACTTTTCAGTACTTTGCCACACTTTTCATCACTTTGCCACTACTTTTCAGCACTTTGCCACAACTTTTCAGTACTTTGCCACACTTTTCAGTACTTTGCCACGACTTTGCATCGACGTTTCAGTACTTTGCCACACTTTTCAGTACTTTGCAACTGCTCTTCAGAACTTTCCCACAACTTTTCAGCACTTTGCCACAACTTTTCAGTGTTATGCCACACTTTTCAGCACTTTGCCACGACTTGGCCACAACTTTTCAGTACTTTGCCACACTTTTCAGCACTTTGCCACTACTTTTCAGCACTTTGCCACAACTTTTCAGTACTTTGCCACACTTTTCAGTACTTTGCCACGACTTTGCCACGACTTTTCAGTACTTTGCCACACTTTTCAGTACTTTGCAACTGCTCTTCAGAACTTTCCCACTACTTTTCAGCACTTTGTCACAACTTTTCAGTGTTATGCCACACTTTTCAGCACTTTGCCACAACTTTTCAGTACTTTGCCACACTTTTCAGTACTTTGCAACTGCTCTTCAGAACTTTCCCACTACTTTTCAGCACTTTGCCACAACTTTTCAGTGTTATGCCACACTTTTCAGCACTTTGCCACAACTTTACAGTACTTTTTCCACATTTTTCAGTACTTTGCCACGACTTTGCCACAACTTTTCAGTACTTTACCACACTTTTCAGTACTTTGCCAAGACTTTGCCACAACTGTTCAGTACTTTGCACACTTTTCAGTACTTTGCCACTGCTTTTCAGTGCTTTGACACTAATTTTCAGCACTTTGCCACAACTTTACAGTACTTTACCACAATTTTCAGCACTTTGCCATTACTTTTCAGCACTTTGCCACAAGTTTCCAGTACTTTGCCAAACTTTTCAGTACTTTGCCACTACTTTTCAGCACTTTGCCACACTTTTCAGTACTTTGCCACGACTTTTCAGCACTTTGCCCTAACTTTTCAGTACTTTGCCACACTTTTCAGTACTTTGCCACGATTTTGCCACTACTTTTCAGTACTTTGCCACACTTTTAAGTACTTTGCCACGACTTTGCAGCACTTTGCCACTCTTTTCAGTACTTTGCCACGACTTTGCCACACTTTTCAGCACTTTGCCACAACTTTTCAGTACTTTGCCACACTTTTCAGTACTTTGCCACGACTTTGCAGCACTTTGCCATACTTTTCAGCACTTTGCCACAACTTTTCAGTACTTTGCCACACTTTTCAGCACCTTGCCACAACTTTTCAGTACTTTGCCACACTTTTCAGTACTTTGCCACGACTTTTCAGCACTTCGCCACACTTTCAGTACTTTGCCACACTTTTCAGTACTTTGCCACGACTTTGCCACGACTTTTCAGTACTTTGCCACTACTTTTCAGCACTTTGCCACAACTTTTCAGTACTTTGCCACACTTTTCAGCACTTTGCCACAACTTTTCAGTACTTTGCCACACTTTTCAGTACTTTGCCACGACTTTGCAGCACTTTGCCACACTTTTCAGCACTTTGCCACAACTTTTCAGTACTTTGCCACACTTTTCAGCACTTTGCCACAACTTTTCAGTACTTTGCCACACTTTTTAGTACTTTGCCACGACTTTTCAGCACTTCGCCACAACTTTTCAGTACTTTGCCACACTTTTCAGTACTTTGCCACGACTTTGCCACGACTTTTCAGTACTTTGCCACTACTTTTCAGCACTTTGCATTAACTTTTCAGTACTTTGCCACACTTTTCAGTACTTTGCCACAACTTTTCAGTTCTTTGCCACAACTTTTCAGTACTTTGCCACAACTTTTCAGTACTTTGCCACGACTTTGCAGCACTTTGCCACTCTTTTCAGTACTTTGCCACGACTTGGCCACAACTTTTCAGTACTTTGCCACACTTTTCAGCACTTTGCCACTACTTTTCAGCACTTTGCCACAACTTTTCAGTACTTTGCCACACTTTTCAGTACTTTGCCACGACTTTGCCACGACGTTTCAGTACTTTGCCACACTTTTCAGTACTTTGCAACTGCTCTTCAGAACTTTCCCACTACTTTTAAGCACTTTGCCACAACTTTTCAGTGTTATGCCACACTTTTCAGCACTTTGCCACGACTTGGCCACAACTTTTCAGTACTTTGCCACACTTTTCAGCACATTGCCACTACTTTTCAGCACTTTGCCACAACTTTTCAGTACTTTACCACACTTTTCAGTACTTTGCCACGACTTTGCAGTACTTTGCCACACTTTTCAGTACTTTGCCTCGACTTTGCAGCACTTTGCCACTCTTTTCAGTACTTTGCCACGACTTTGCCACAACTTTTCAGTACTTTGCCACACTTTTCAGCACTTTGCCACAACTTTTCAGTACTTTGCCACTCTTTTCAGTACTTTGCCACTACTTTGCAGCACTTTGCCACAACTTTTCAGTACTTTGCCACTCTTTTCAGTACTTAGCCACGACTTTGCAACAACTTTTCAGTACTTTGCCACACTTTTCAGTACTTTGCCACGACTTTGCCACGAATTTTTAGTACTTTGCCACTACTTTTCAGCATTTTGCCACAACTTTTCAGTACTTTGCCAAACTTTTCAGCACTTTGCCACAACTTTTCTTTACTTTGCCACACTTTTCAGTACTTTGCCACGACTTTGCAGCACTTTGCCACACTTTTCAGCACTTTGCCACAACTTTTCAGTACTTTGCCACACTTTTCAGCACTTTGCCACAACGTTTCAGTACTTTGCCACACTTTTCAGTACTTTGCCACGACTTTGCAGCACTTTGCCACACTTTTCAGCACTTTGCCACAACTTTTCAGTACTTTGCCACACTTTTCAGTACTTTGCCACGACTTTGCAGCACTTTGCCTCATTTTTCAGCACTTTGCCACAACTTTTCAGTACTTTGCCACACTTTTCAGTACTTTGCCACACTTTTCAGTACTTTGCCACGACTTTGCCACGACTTTTCAGTACTTTGCCACTACTTTTCAGCACTTTGCCACAACTTTTCAGTACTTTGCCACACTTTTCAGTACTTTGCCACGACTATGCAGCACTTTGCCACACTTTTCAGCACTTTGCCACAACTTTTCAGTACTTTGCCACACTTTTCAGTACTTTGCCACGACTTTGCAGCACTTTGCCACACTTTTCAGCACTTTGTCACAACTTTTCAGTACTTTGCCACACTTTTCAGCACTTTGCCACAAATTTTCAGTACTTTGCCACACTTTTTAGTACTTTGCCACGACTTTTCAGCACTTCGCCACAACTTTTCAGTACTTTGCCACACTTTTCAGTACTTTGCCACGACTTTGCCACGACTTTTCAGTACTTTGCCACTACTTTTCAGCACTTTGCCACAACTTTTCAGTACTTTGCCACACTTTGCAGTACTTTGCCACGACTATGCAGCACTTTGCCACACTTTTCAGCACTTTGCCACAACTTTTCAGTACTTTGCCACACTTTTCAGCACTTTGCCACAACTTTTCAGTACTTTGCCACACTTTTCATTACTTTGCCACGACTTTGCTGCACTTTGCCACTCTTTTCAGTACTTTGCCACGACTTGGCCACAACTTTTCAGTACTTTGCCACACTTTTCAGCACTTTGCCACTACTTTTCAGCACTTTGCCACAACTTTTCAGTACTTTGCCACACTTTTCAGTACTTTGCCACGCCTTTGCCACGACGTTTCAGTACTTTGCCACACTTTTCAGTACTTTGCAACTGCTCTTCAGAACTTTCCCACTACTTTTAAGCACTTTGCCACAACTTTTCAGTGTTATGCCACACTTTTCAGCACTTTGCCACGACTTGGCCACAACTTTTCAGTACTTTGCCACACTTTTCAGCACATTGCCACTACTTTTCAGCACTTTGCCACAACTTTTCAGTACTTTGCCACACTTTTCAGTACTTTGTCACGACTTTGCAGCACTTTGCCACACTTTTCAGCACTTTGCCACAACTTTTCAGTACTTTACCACACTTTTCAGTACTTTGCCACGACTTTGCAGTACTTTGCCACACTTTTCAGTACTTTGCCTCGACTTTGCAGCACTTTGCCACTCTTTTCAGTACTTTGCCACGACTTTGCCACAACTTTTCAGTACTTTGCCACACTTTTCAGCACTTTGCCACAACTTTTCAGTACTTTGCCACTCTTTTCAGTACTTTGCCACTACTTTGCAGCACTTTGCCACAACTTTTCAGTACTTTGCCACTCTTTTCAGTACTTAGCCACGACTTTGCAACAACTTTTCAGTACTTTGCCACACTTTTCAGTACTTTGCCTCGACTTTTCAACACTTCGCCTCAACTTTTCAGTACTTTGCCACACTTTTCAGTACTTTGCCACGACTTTGCCACGAATTTTTAGTACTTTGCCACTACTTTTCAGCACTTTGCCACAACTTTTCTTTACTTTGCCACACTTTTCAGTACTTTGCCACGACTTTGCAGCACTTTGCCACACTTTTCAGCACTTTGCCACAACTTTTCCGTACTTTGCCACACTTTTCAGCACTTTGCCACAACTTTTCAGTACTTTGCCACACTTTTCAGTACTTTGCCACGACTTTGCAGCACTTTGCCACACTTTTCAGCAATTTGCCACAACTTTTCAGTACTTTGCCACACTTTTCAGTACTTTGCCACGACTTTGCAGCACTTTGCCTCATTTTTCAGCACTTTGCCACAACTTTTCAGTACTTTGCCACACTTTCAGTACTTTGCCACGACTTTGCAGCACTTTGCCACTCTTTTCAGTACTTTGCCACGACTTTGCCACAACTCTTCAGTACTTTGCCACACTTTTCAGTACTTTGCCACGACTTTTCAGCACTTCGCCACAACTTTTCACACTTTGCCACACTTTTTCAGTACTTTGCCACGACATTGCAGCACTTTGCCACAACTTTTCAGTACTTTGCCACTACTTTTCAGCACTTTGCCACAACTTTTCAGTACTTTGCCACACTTTTCAGCACTTTGCCACAACTTTTCAGTACTTTGCCACACTTTTCAGCACTTTGCCACAACTTTTCAGTACTTTGCCACACTTTTCAGTACTTTGCCACGACTTTGCAACACTTTGCCACCATTTTTCAGTACTTTGCCACTCGTTTCAGTACTTAGCCACGACTTTGCCACAACTTTCAGTACTTTGCCACCCTTTTCAGTACTTTGCCTCGACTTTTCAGCACTTCGCCACAAGTTTTCAGTACTTTGCCACATTTTCAATACTTTGCCACGACTTTTGCCACGACTTTTCAGTACTTTGCCACTACTTTTCAGCACTTTGCCACAACTTTTCAGTACTTTGCCACACTTTTCAGCACTTTGCCACAACTTTTCTTTACTTTGCCACACTTTTCAGTACTTTGCCACGACTTTGCAGCACTTTGCCACACTTTTCAGCACTTTGCTACAACTTTTCAGTACTTTGCCACACTTTTCAACACTTTTGCCACGACTTTTCAGTACTTTGCCACACTTTTCAGTACTTTGTCACGACTTTGCAGCACTTTGCCACACTTGTCAGCACTTTGCCACTACTTTTCAGTACTTTGCCACACTTTTCAGTACTTTGCCACGACTTTGCAGTACTTTGCCACACTTTTCAGCACTTTGCCACAACTTTTCAGTACTTTGCCACACTTTTCAGCACTTTGCCACAACTTTTCAGTACTTTGCCACACTTTTCAGTACTTTGCCACGACTTTGCAGCACTTTGCCACTCTTTTCAGTACTTTGCCACGACTTTGCCACAACTCTTCAGTACTTTGCCACACTTTTCAGTACTTTGCCACGACTTTTCAGCACTTCGCCACAACTTTTCAGTACGTTGCCACACTTTTCAGTACTTTGCCACGACTTTGCCACGACTTTTCAGTACTTTGCCACTACTTTTCAGCACTTTCCACAACTTTTCAGTACTTTGCCACAGTTTTCAGCACTTTGCCACAACTTTTCAGTACTTTGCCACACTTTTCAGCACTTTGCCACAACTTTTCAGTACTTTGCCACACTTTTCAGTACTTTGCCACGACTTTGCAGCACTTTTGCCACAACTTTTCTGTACTTTGCCACTCTTTTCAGTACTTAGCCACGACTTTGCCACAACTTTTCCGTACTTTGCCACAACTTTTCAGTACTTTGCCACACTTTTCAGTACTTTGCCACGACTTTGCCACGACTTTTCAGTACTTTGCCACTACTTTTCAGCACTTTGCCACAACTTTTCAGTACTTTGCCACACTTTTCAGCACTTTGCCACAACTTTTCAGTACTTTGCCGCACTTTTCAGTACTTTGCCACGACTTTGCAGCACTTTGCCACACTTTTCAGCACTTTGCCACAACTTTTCAGTACTTTGCCACACTTTTCAGCACTTTGCCACAACTTTTCAGTACTTTGCCACACTTTTCAGTACTTTGCCACGACTTTGCAGCACTTTGCCACTCTTTTCAGTACTTTGCCACGACTTGGCCACAACTTTTCAGTACTTTGCCAAACTTTTCAGCACTTTGCCACTACTTTTCAGCACTTTGCCACAACTTTTCAGTACTTTGCCACACTTTTCAGTACTTTGCCACGAATTTGCCTCGACGTTTCAGTACTTTGCCACACTTTTCAGTACTTTGCAACTGCTCTTCAGAACTTTCCCACAACTTTTCAGCACTTTGCCACAACTTTTCAGTGTTATGCCACACTTTTCAGCACTTTGCCACGACTTGGCCACAACTTTTCAGTACTTTGCCACACTTTTCAGCACTTTGCCACTAATTTTCAGCACTTTGCCACAAATTTTCAGTACTTTGCCACACTTTTTAGTACTTTGCCACGACTTTTCAGCACTTCGCCACAACTTTTCAGTACTTTGCCACACTTTTCAGTACTTTGCCACGACTTTGCCACGACTTTTCAGTACTTTGCCACTACTTTTCAGCACTTTGCCACAACTTTTCAGTACTTTGCCACACTTTGCAGTACTTTGCCACGACTATGCAGCACTTTGCCACACTTTTCAGCACTTTGCCACAACTTTTCAGTACTTTGCCACACTTTTCAGCACTTTGCCACAACTTTTCAGTACTTTGCCACACTTTTCATTACTTTGCCACGACTTTGCTGCACTTTGCCACTCTTTTCAGTACTTTGCCACGACTTGGCCACAACTTTTCAGTACTTTGCCACACTTTTCAGCACTTTGCCACTACTTTTCAGCACTTTGCCACAACTTTTCAGTACTTTGCCACACTTTTCAGTACTTTGCCACGCCTTTGCCACGACGTTTCAGTACTTTGCCACACTTTTCAGTACTTTGCAACTGCTCTTCAGAACTTTCCCACTACTTTTAAGCACTTTGCCACAACTTTTCAGTGTTATGCCACACTTTTCAGCACTTTGCCACGACTTGGCCACAACTTTTCAGTACTTTGCCACACTTTTCAGCACATTGCCACTACTTTTCAGCACTTTGCCACAACTTTTCAGTACTTTGCCACACTTTTCAGTACTTTGTCACGACTTTGCAGCACTTTGCCACACTTTTCAGCACTTTGCCACAACTTTTCAGTACTTTACCACACTTTTCAGTACTTTGCCACGACTTTGCAGTACTTTGCCACACTTTTCAGTACTTTGCCTCGACTTTGCAGCACTTTGCCACTCTTTTCAGTACTTTGCCACGACTTTGCCACAACTTTTCAGTACTTTGCCACACTTTTCAGCACTTTGCCACAACTTTTCAGTACTTTGCCACTCTTTTCAGTACTTTGCCACTACTTTGCAGCACTTTGCCACAACTTTTCAGTACTTTGCCACTCTTTTCAGTACTTAGCCACGACTTTGCAACAACTTTTCAGTACTTTGCCACACTTTTCAGTACTTTGCCTCGACTTTTCAACACTTCGCCTCAACTTTTCAGTACTTTGCCACACTTTTCAGTACTTTGCCACGACTTTGCCACGAATTTTTAGTACTTTGCCACTACTTTTCAGCATTTTGCCACAACTTTTCAGTACTTTGCCACACTTTTCAGCACTTTGCCACAACTTTTCTTTACTTTGCCACACTTTTCAGTACTTTGCCACGACTTTGCAGCACTTTGCCACACTTTTCAGCACTTTGCCACAACTTTTCCGTACTTTGCCACACTTTTCAGCACTTTGCCACAACTTTTCAGTACTTTGCCACACTTTTCAGTACTTTGCCACGACTTTGCAGCACTTTGCCACACTTTTCAGCAATTTGCCACAACTTTTCAGTACTTTGCCACACTTTTCAGTACTTTGCCACGACTTTGCAGCACTTTGCCTCATTTTTCAGCACTTTGCCACAACTTTTCAGTACTTTGCCACACTTTTCAGTACTTTGCCACGACTTTGCAGCACTTTGCCACTCTTTTCAGTACTTTGCCACGACTTTGCCACAACTCTTCAGTACTTTGCCACACTTTTCAGTACTTTGCCACGACTTTTCAGCACTTCGCCACAACTTTTCACACTTTGCCACACTTTTTCAGTACTTTGCCACGACATTGCAGCACTTTGCCACAACTTTTCAGTACTTTGCCACTACTTTTCAGCACTTTGCCACAACTTTTCAGTACTTTGCCACACTTTTCAGCACTTTGCCACAACTTTTCAGTACTTTGCCACACTTTTCAGCACTTTGCCACAACTTTTCAGTACTTTGCCACACTTTTCAGTACTTTGCCACGACTTTGCAACACTTTGCCACCATTTTTCAGTACTTTGCCACTCGTTTCAGTACTTAGCCACGACTTTGCCACAACTTTTCAGTACTTTGCCACCCTTTTCAGTACTTTGCCTCGACTTTTCAGCACTTCGCCACAAGTTTTCAGTACTTTGCCACATTTTCAATACTTTGCCACGACTTTGCCACGACTTTTCAGTACTTTGCCACTACTTTTCAGCACTTTGCCACAACTTTTCAGTACTTTGCCACACTTTTCAGCACTTTGCCACAACTTTTCTTTACTTTGCCACACTTTTCAGTACTTTGCCACGACTTTGCAGCACTTTGCCACACTTTTCAGCACTTTGCTACAACTTTTCAGTACTTTGCCACACTTTTCAACACTTTGCCACGACTTTTCAGTACTTTGCCACACTTTTCAGTACTTTGTCACGACTTTGCAGCACTTTGCCACACTTGTCAGCACTTTGCCACAACTTTTCAGTACTTTGCCACACTTTTCAGTACTTTGCCACGACTTTGCAGTACTTTGCCACACTTTTCAGCACTTTGCCACAACTTTTCAGTACTTTGCCACACTTTTCAGCACTTTGCCACAACTTTTCAGTACTTTGCCACACTTTTCAGTACTTTGCCACGACTTTGCAGCACTTTGCCACTCTTTTCAGTACTTTGCCACGACTTTGCCACAACTCTTCAGTACTTTGCCACACTTTTCAGTACTTTGCCACGACTTTTCAGCACTTCGCCACAACTTTTCAGTACGTTGCCACACTTTTCAGTACTTTGCCACGACTTTGCCACGACTTTTCAGTACTTTGCCACTACTTTTCAGCACTTTCCACAACTTTTCAGTACTTTGCCACAGTTTTCAGCACTTTGCCACAACTTTTCAGTACTTTGCCACACTTTTCAGCACTTTGCCACAACTTTTCAGTACTTTGCCACACTTTTCAGTACTTTGCCACGACTTTGCAGCACTTTGCCACAACTTTTCTGTACTTTGCCACTCTTTTCAGTACTTAGCCACGACTTTGCCACAACTTTTCCGTACTTTGCCACAACTTTTCAGTACTTTGCCACACTTTTCAGTACTTTGCCACGACTTTGCCACGACTTTTCAGTACTTTGCCACTACTTTTCAGCACTTTGCCACAACTTTTCAGTACTTTGCCACACTTTTCAGCACTTTGCCACAACTTTTCAGTACTTTGCCGCACTTTTCAGTACTTTGCCACGACTTTGCAGCACTTTGCCACACTTTTCAGCACTTTGCCACAACTTTTCAGTACTTTGCCACACTTTTCAGCACTTTGCCACAACTTTTCAGTACTTTGCCACACTTTTCAGTACTTTGCCACGACTTTGCAGCACTTTGCCACTCTTTTCAGTACTTTGCCACGACTTGGCCACAACTTTTCAGTACTTTGCCAAACTTTTCAGCACTTTGCCACTACTTTTCAGCACTTTGCCACAACTTTTCAGTACTTTGCCACACTTTTCAGTACTTTGCCACGAATTTGCCTCGACGTTTCAGTACTTTGCCACACTTTTCAGTACTTTGCAACTGCTCTTCAGAACTTTCCCACAACTTTTCAGCACTTTGCCACAACTTTTCAGTGTTATGCCACACTTTTCAGCACTTTGCCACGACTTGGCCACAACTTTTCAGTACTTTGCCACACTTTTCAGCACTTTGCCACTAATTTTCAGCACTTTGCCACAACTTTTCAGTACTTTGCCACAATTTTCAGTACTTTGCCACGACTTTGCCACGACTTTTCAGTACTTTGCCACACTTTTCAGTACTTTGCAACTGCTCTTTAGAACTTTCCCACTACTTTTCAGCACTTTGCCACAACTTTTCAGTGTTATGCCACACTTTTCAGCACTTTGCCACAACTTTTCAGTACTTTGCCACTGCTTTTCAGCACTTTGCCACAACTTTACAGTACTTTTTCCACATTTTTCAGTACTTTGCCACGACTTTGCCACAACTTTTCAGTACTTTACCACACTTTTCAGCACTTTGCCACGACTTGGCCACAACTTTTCAGTACTTTGCCACACTTTTCAGCACTTTGCCACTACTTTTCAGCACTTTGCCACAACTTTTCAGTACTTTGCCACACTTTTCAGTACTTTACCACGACTTTTCAGTACTTTGCCACACTTTTCAGTACTTTGCAACTGCTCTTCAGAACTTTCCCACTACTTTTCAGCACTTTGCCACAACTTTTCAGTGTTATGCCACACTTTTCAGCACTTTGCCACAACTATTCAGTACTTTGCCACTGCTTTTCAGCACTTTGCCACAACTTTACAGTAATTTTTCCACAGTTTTCAGTACTTTGCCAAGACTTTGCCACAACTGTTCAGTACTTTGCCACACTTTTCAGTACTTTGCCACTGCTTTTCATTACTTTGACACTAATTTTCAGCACTTTGCCACAACTTTACAGTACTTTGCCACAATTGTCATCACTTTGCCATTACTTTTCAGAACTTTGCCACAAGTTTCCAGTACTTTGCCAAACTTTTCAGTACTTTGTCACTACTTTTCAGCACTTTGCCACACTTTTCAGTACTTTGCCACGACTTTGCCACTACTTTTCAGTACTTTGCCACACTTTTCAGTACTTTGCCACAACTTTTCAGTACTTTGCCACACTTTTCAGTACTTTACCACGACTTTTCAGTATTTTGCCACACTTTTCAGCACTTTGCCTCTACTTTTCAGCACTTTGCCACAACTTTTCAGTACTTTGCCACACTTTTCAGTACTTTGCCACGACTTTTCAGCACTTCGCCACAACTTTTCAGTACTTTGCCACACTTTTCAGTACTTTGCCACGACTTTGCCACGACTTTTCAGTACTTTGCCACACTTTTCAGCACTTTGCCACAACTTTTCAGTACTTTGCCACACTTTTCAGCACTTTGCCACAACTTCTCAGTACTTTGCCACACTTTTAAGTACTTTGCCACGACTTTGCAGCACTTTGCCACTCTTTTCAGTACTTTGCCACGACTTTGCCACAACTTTTCAGTACTTTGCCACACTTTTCAGTACTTTGCCACACTTTTCAGTTCTTTGCCACGACTTTTCAGCACTTTGCCACATCTTTTCAGTACTTTGCCACACTTTTCAGTACTTTGCCACTACTTTTCAGTACTTTGCCACACCTTTCAGTACTTTGCCACAACTTTTCAGTACTTTGCCACACTTTTCAGTACTTTACCACGACTTTTCAGTACTTTGCCACACTTTTCAGCACTTTGCCACTACTTTTCAGCACTTTGCCACAACTTTTCAGTAATTTGCCACACTTTTCAGTACTTTGCCATGACTTTTCAGCACTTCGCCACAACTTTTCAGTACTTTGCCACACTTTTCAGTACTTTGCCATACTTTGCCACAACTTTTCAGTACTTTGCCACACTTTTCAGCACTTTGCCACAACTTTTCACTACTTTGCCACACTTTTCAGCACATTGCCACAACTTTTCAGTACTTTGCCACACTTTTAAGTACTTTGCCACGACTTTGCAGCACTTTGCCAC
The DNA here is from genome assembly GCF_978046115.1 of Saccoglossus kowalevskii. Classification (NCBI taxonomy): domain Eukaryota; kingdom Metazoa; phylum Hemichordata; class Enteropneusta; family Harrimaniidae; genus Saccoglossus; species Saccoglossus kowalevskii. The sequence continues at coordinate 678,672 of NW_028188619.1, read as the reverse complement.
TCTTTTCAGTACTTTGCCACGACTTTGCCACAACTTTTCAGTACTTTGCCACACTTTTCAGTACTTTGCCACACTTTTCAGTACTTTGCCACACTTTTCAGCACTTTGCCACAACTTTTCAGTACTTTGCCACACTTTTCAGTACTTTGTCACGACTTTGCAGCACTTTGCCATACTTTTCAGCACTTTGCCACAACTTTTCAGTACTTTGCCACACTTTTCAGCACCTTGCCACAACTTTTCAGCACTTTGCCACTCTTTTCAGTACTTTGCCACGACTTTGCCACAACTCTTCAGTACTTTGCCACACTTTTCAGTACTTTGCCACGACATTTCAGCACTTCGCCACAACTTTTCAGTACTTCGCCACACTTTTCAGTACTTTGCCACGATTTTGCCACGACTTTTCAGTACTTTGCCTCTACTTTTCAGCACTTTCCACAACTTTTCAGTACTTTGCCACACTTTTCAGCACTTTGCCACAACTTTTCAGTACTTTGCCACGACTTTGCAGCACTTTGCCACAACTTTTCTGTACTTTGCCACTCTTTTCAGTACTTAGCCACGACTTTGCCACAACTTTTCCGTACTTTGCCACACTTTTCAGTATTTTGCCACGACTTTTCAGCACTTCGCCACAACTTTTCAGTACTTTGCCACACTTTTCAGTACTTTGCCACGACTTTGCCACGACTTTTCAGTACTTTGCCACTACTTTTCAGCACTTTGCCACAACTTTTCAGTACTTTGCCACACTTTTCAGCACTTTGCCACAACTTTTCAGTACTTTGCCGCACTTTTCAGTACTTTGCCACGACTTTGCAGCACTTTGCCACACTTTTCAGCACTTTGCCACAACTTTTCAGCACTTTGCCACAACTTTTCAGTACTTTGCCACACTTTTCAGTACTTTGCCACGACTTGGCCACAACTTTTCAGTACTTTGCCACACTTTTCAGCACTTTGCCACTACTTTTCAGCACTTTGCCACAACTTTTCAGTACTTTGCCACACTTTTCAGTACTTTGCCACGACTTTGCATCGACGTTTCAGTACTTTGCCACACTTTTCAGTACTTTGCAACTGCTCTTCAGAACTTTCCCACAACTTTTCAGCACTTTGCCACAACTTTTCAGTGTTATGCCACACTTTTCAGCACTTTGCCACGACTTGGCCACAACTTTTCAGTACTTTGCCACACTTTTCAGCACTTTGCCACTACTTTTCAGCACTTTGCCACAACTTTTCAGTACTTTGCCACACTTTTCAGTACTTTGCCACGACTTTGCCACGACTTTTCAGTACTTTGCCACACTTTTCAGTACTTTGCAACTGCTCTTCAGAACTTTCCCACTACTTTTCAGCACTTTGTCACAACTTTTCAGTGTTATGCCACTCTTTTCAGTACTTTGCCACAACTTTTCAGTACTTTGCCACACTTTTCAGTACTTTGCAACTGCTCTTCAGAACTTTCCCACTACTTTTCAGCACTTTGCCACAACTTTTCAGTGTTATGCCACACTTTTCAGCACTTTGCCACAACTTTTCAGTACTTTGCCACTGCTTTTCAGCACTTTGCCACAACTTTACAGTACTTTTTCCACATTTTTCAGTACTTTGCCACGACTTTGCCACAACTTTTCAGTACTTTACCACACTTTTCAGCACTTTGCCACGACTTGGCCACAACTTTTCAGTACTTTGCCACACTTTTCAGCACTTTGCCACTACTTTTCAGCACTTTGCCACAACTTTTCAGTACTTTGCCACACTTTTCAGTACTTTACCACGACTTTTCAGTACTTTGCCACACTTTTCAGTACTTTGCAACTGCTCTTCAGAACTTTCCCACTACTTTTCAGCACTTTGCCACAACTTTTCAGTGTTATGCCACACTTTTCAGCACTTTGCCACAACTATTCAGTACTTTGCCACTGCTTTTCAGCACTTTGCCACAACTTTACAGTACTTTTTCCACACTTTTCAGTACTTTGCCACGACTTTGCCACATCTTTTCAGTACTTTACCACAGTTTTCAGTACTTTGCCAAGACTTTGCCACAACTGTTCAGAACTTTGCCACACTTTTCAGTACTTTGACACTGCTTTTCATTACTTTGACACTAATTTTCAGCACTTTGCCACAACTTTACAGTACTTTGCCACAATTGTCATCACTTTGCCATTACTTTTCAGCACTTTGCCACAAGTTTCCAGTACTTTGCCAAATTTTTCAGTACTTTGTCACTACTTTTCAGCACTTTGCCACACTTTTCAGTACTTTGCCACGACTTTGCCACTACTTTTCAGTACTTTGCCACACTTTTCAGTACTTTGCCACAACTTTTCAGTACTTTGCCACACTTTTCAGTACTTTACCACGACTTTTCAGTATTTTGCCACACTTTTCAGCACTTTGCCACTACTTTTCAGCACTTTGCCACAACTTTTCAGTACTTTGCTACACTTTTCAGTACTTTGCCACGACTTTTCAGCACTTCGCCACAACTTTTCAGTACTTTGCCACACTTTTCAGTACTTTGCCACGACTTTGCCACGACTTTTCAGTACTTTGCCACACTTTTCAGCACTTTGCCACAACTTTTCAGTACTTTGCCACACTTTTCAGCACTTTGCCACAACTTCTCAGTACTTTGCCACACTTTTAAGTACTTTGCCACGACTTTGCAGCACTTTGCCACTCTTTTCAGTACTTTGCCACGACTTTGCCACAACTTTTCAGTACTTTGCCACACTTTTCAGTACTTTGCCACACTTTTCAATTCTTTGCCACGACTTTTCAGCACTTTGCCACATCTTTTCAGTACTTTGCCACACTTTTCAGTACTTTGCCACTACTTTTCAGTACTTTGCCACACCTTTCAGTACTTTGCCACAACTTTTCAGTACTTTGCCACACTTTTCAGTACTTTACCACGACTTTTCAGTACTTTGCCACACTTTTCAGCACTTTGCCACTACTTTTCAGCACTTTGCCACAACTTTTCAGTAATTTGCCACACTTTTCAGTACTTTGCCATGACTTTTCAGCACTTCGCCACAACTTTTCAGTACTTTGCTACACTTTTCAGTACTTTGCCATGACTTTGCCACGACTTTTCAGTACTTTGCCACACTTTTCAGTACTTTGCCACACTTTTCAGCACTTTGCCACAACTTTTCACTACTTTGCCACACTTTTCAGCACATTGCCACAACTTTTCAGTACTTTGCCACACTTTTAAGTACTTTGCCACGACTTTGCCACGACTTTTCAGTACTTTGCCACACTTTTCAGCACTTTGCCACAACTTTTCACTACTTTGCCACACTTTTCAGCACATTGCCACAACTTTTCAGTACTTTGCCACTCTTTTCAGTACTTTGCCACGACTTTGCCACAACTTTTCAGTCCTTTGCCACACTTTTCAGTACTTTGCCACACTTTTCAGTACTTTGCCACACTTTTCAGCACTTTGCCACAACTTTTCAGTACTTTGCCACACTTTTCAGTACTTTGTCACGACTTTGCAGCACTTTGCCATACTTTTCAGCACTTTGCCACAACTTTTCAGTACTTTGCCACACTTTTCAGCACCTTGCCACAACTTTTCAGCACTTTGCCACTCTTTTCAGTACTTTGCCACGACTTTGCCACAACTCTTCAGTACTTTGCCACACTTTTCAGTACTTTGCCACGACATTTCAGCACTTCGCCACAACTTTTCAGTACTTCGCCACACTTTTCAGTACTTTGCCACGATTTTGCCACGACTTTTCAGTACTTTGCCTCTACTTTTCAGCACTTTCCACAACTTTTCAGTACTTTGCCACACTTTTCAGCACTTTGCCACAACTTTTCAGTACTTTGCCACGACTTTGCAGCACTTTGCCACAACTTTTCTGTACTTTGCCACTCTTTTCAGTACTTAGCCACGACTTTGCCACAACTTTTCCGTACTTTGCCACACTTTTCAGTATTTTGCCACGACTTTTCAGCACTTCGCCACAACTTTTCAGTACTTTGCCACACTTTTCAGTACTTTGCCACGACTTTGCCACGACTTTTCAGTACTTTGCCACTACTTTTCAGCACTTTGCCACAACTTTTCAGTACTTTGCCACACTTTTCAGCACTTTGCCACAACTTTTCAGTACTTTGCCGCACTTTTCAGTACTTTGCCACGACTTTGCAGCACTTTGCCACACTTTTCAGCACTTTGCCACAACTTTTCAGCACTTTGCCACAACTTTTCAGTACTTTGCCACACTTTTCAGTACTTTGCCACGACTTGGCCACAACTTTTCAGTACTTTGCCACACTTTTCAGCACTTTGCCACTACTTTTCAGCACTTTGCCACAACTTTTCAGTACTTTGCCACACTTTTCAGTACTTTGCCACGACTTTGCATCGACGTTTCAGTACTTTGCCACACTTTTCAGTACTTTGCAACTGCTCTTCAGAACTTTCCCACAACTTTTCAGCACTTTGCCACAACTTTTCAGTGTTATGCCACACTTTTCAGCACTTTGCCACGACTTGGCCACAACTTTTCAGTACTTTGCCACACTTTTCAGTACTTTGCAACTGCTCTTCAGCACTTTGCCACTACTTTTCAGCACTTTGCCACAACTTTTCAGTAATTTGCCACACTTTTCAGTACTTTGCCATGACTTTTCAGCACTTCGCCACAACTTTTCAGTACTTTGCCACACTTTTCAGTACTTTGCCATGACTTTGCCACGACTTTTCAGTACTTTGCCACACTTTTCAGCACTTTGCCACAACTTTTCACTACTTTGCCACACTTTTCAGCACATTGCCACAACTTTTCAGTACTTTGCCACACTTTTAAGTACTTTGCCACGACTTTGCAGCACTTTGCCACTCTTTTCAGTACTTTGCCACGACTTTGCCACAACTTTTCAGTCCTTTGCCACACTTTTCAGTACTTTGCCACACTTTTCAGTACTTTGCCACACTTTTCAGCACTTTGCCACAACTTTTCAGTACTTTGCCACACTTTTCAGTACTTTGTCACGACTTTGCAGCACTTTGCCATACTTTTCAGCACTTTGCCACAACTTTTCAGTACTTTGCCACACTTTTCAGCACCTTGCCACAACTTTTCAGCACTTTGCCACTCTTTTCAGTACTTTGCCACGACTTTGCCACAACTCTTCAGTACTTTGCCACATTTTTCAGTACTTTGCCACGACATTTCAGCACTTCGCCACAACTTTTCAGTACTTCGCCACACTTTTCAGTACTTTGCCACGATTTTGCCACGACTTTTCAGTACTTTGCCTCTACTTTTCAGCACTTTCCACAACTTTTCAGTACTTTGCCACACTTTTCAGCACTTTGCCACAACTTTTCAGTACTTTGCCACGACTTTGCAGCACTTTGCCACAACTTTTCTGTACTTTGCCACTCTTTTCAGTACTTAGCCACGACTTTGCCACAACTTTTCCGTACTTTGCCACACTTTTCAGTATTTTGCCACGACTTTTCAGCACTTCGCCACAACTTTTCAGTACTTTGCCACACTTTTCAGTACTTTGCCACGACTTTGCCACGACTTTTCAGTACTTTGCCACTACTTTTCAGCACTTTGCCACAACTTTTCAGTACTTTGCCACACTTTTCAGCACTTTGCCACAACTTTTCAGTACTTTGCCGCACTTTTCAGTACTTTGCCACGACTTTGCAGCACTTTGCCACACTTTTCAGCACTTTGCCACAACTTTTCAGCACTTTGCCACAACTTTTCAGTACTTTGCCACACTTTTCAGTACTTTGCCACGACTTGGCCACAACTTTTCAGTACTTTGCCACACTTTTCAGCACTTTGCCACTACTTTTCAGCACTTTGCCACAACTTTTCAGTACTTTGCCACACTTTTCAGTACTTTGCCACGACTTTGCATCGACGTTTCAGTACTTTGCCACACTTTTCAGTACTTTGCAACTGCTCTTCAGAACTTTCCCACAACTTTTCAGCACTTTGCCACAACTTTTCAGTGTTATGCCACACTTTTCAGCACTTTGCCACGACTTGGCCACAACTTTTCAGTACTTTGCCACACTTTTCAGCACTTTGCCACTACTTTTCAGCACTTTGCCACAACTTTTCAGTACTTTGCCACACTTTTCAGTACTTTGCCACGACTTTGCCACGACTTTTCAGTACTTTGCCACACTTTTCAGTACTTTGCAACTGCTCTTCAGAACTTTCCCACTACTTTTCAGCACTTTGCCACAACTTTTCAGTGTTATGCCACACTTTTCAGCACTTTGCCACAACTTTACAGTACTTTTTCCACATTTTTCAGTACTTTGCCACGACTTTGCCACAACTTTTCAGTACTTTACCACACTTTTCAGTACTTTGCCAAGACTTTGCCACAACTGTTCAGTACTTTGCACACTTTTCAGTACTTTGCCACTGCTTTTCAGTGCTTTGACACTAATTTTCAGCACTTTGCCACAACTTTACAGTACTTTACCACAATTTTCAGCACTTTGCCATTACTTTTCAGCACTTTGCCACAAGTTTCCAGTACTTTGCCAAACTTTTCAGTACTTTGCCACTACTTTTCAGCACTTTGCCACACTTTTCAGTACTTTGCCACGACTTTTCAGCACTTTGCCCTAACTTTTCAGTACTTTGCCATACTTTTCAGTACTTTGCCACGATTTTGCCACTACTTTTCAGTACTTTGCCACACTTTTAAGTACTTTGCCACGACTTTGCAGCACTTTGCCACTCTTTTCAGTACTTTGCCACGACTTTGCCACACTTTTCAGCACTTTGCCACAACTTTTCAGTACTTTGCCACACTTTTCAGTACTTTGCCACGACTTTGCAGCACTTTGCCATACTTTTCAGCACCTTGCCACAACTTTTCAGTACTTTGCCACACTTTTCAGTACTTTGCCACGACTTTTCAGCACTTCGCCACACTTTCAGTACTTTGCCACACTTTTCAGTACTTTGCCACGACTTTGCCACGACTTTTCAGTACTTTGCCACTACTTTTCAGCACTTTGCCACAACTTTTCAGTACTTTGCCACACTTTTCAGCACTTTGCCACAACTTTTCAGTACTTTGCCACACTTTTCAGTACTTTGCCACGACTTTGCAGCACTTTGCCACACTTTTCAGCACTTTGCCACAACTTTTCAGTACTTTGCCACACTTTTCAGCACTTTGCCACAACTTTTCAGTACTTTGCCACACTTTTTAGTACTTTGCCACGACTTTTCAGCACTTCGCCACAACTTTTCAGTACTTTGCCACACTTTTCAGTACTTTGCCACGACTTTGCCACGACTTTTCAGTACTTTGCCACTACTTTTCAGCACTTTGCATCAACTTTTCAGTACTTTGCCACACTTTTCAGTACTTTGCCACGACTATGCAGCACTTTGCCACACTTTTCAGCACTTTGCCACAACTTTTCAGTACTTTGCCACACTTTTCAGTACTTTGCCACAACTTTTCAGTACTTTGCCACACTTTTCAGTACTTTGCCACGACTTTGCAGCACTTTGCCACTCTTTTCAGTACTTTGCCACGACTTGGCCACAACTTTTCAGTACTTTGCCACACTTTTCAGCACTTTGCCACTACTTTTCAGCACTTTGCCACAACTTTTCAGTACTTTGCCACACTTTTCAGTACTTTGCCACGACTTTGCCACGACGTTTCAGTACTTTGCCACACTTTTCAGTACTTTGCAACTGCTCTTCAGAACTTTCCCACTACTTTTAAGCACTTTGCCACAACTTTTCAGTGTTATGCCACACTTTTCAGCACTTTGCCACGACTTGGCCACAACTTTTCAGTACTTTGCCACACTTTTCAGCACATTGCCACTACTTTTCAGCACTTTGCCACAACTTTTCAGTACTTTGCCACACTTTTCAGTACTTTGTCACGACTTTGCAGCACTTTGCCACACTTTTCAGCACTTTGCCACAACTTTTCAGTACTTTACCACACTTTTCAGTACTTTGCCACGACTTTGCAGTACTTTGCCACACTTTTCAGTACTTTGCCTCGACTTTGCAGCACTTTGCCACTCTTTTCAGTACTTTGCCACGACTTTGCCACAACTTTTCAGTACTTTGCCACACTTTTCAGCACTTTGCCACAACTTTTCAGTACTTTGCCACTCTTTTCAGTACTTTGCCACTACTTTGCAGCACTTTGCCACAACTTTTCAGTACTTTGCCACTCTTTTCAGTACTTAGCCACGACTTTGCAACAACTTTTCAGTACTTTGCCACACTTTTCAGTACTTTGCCTCGACTTTTCAACACTTCGCCTCAACTTTTCAGTACTTTGCCACACTTTTCAGTACTTTGCCACGACTTTGCCACGAATTTTTAGTACTTTGCCACTACTTTTCAGCATTTTGCCACAACTTTTCAGTACTTTGCCACACTTTTCAGCACTTTGCCACAACTTTTCTTTACTTTGCCACACTTTTCAGTACTTTGCCACGACTTTGCAGCACTTTGCCACACTTTTCAGCACTTTGCCACAACTTTTCAGTACTTTGCCACACTTTTCAGCACTTTGCCACAACTTTTCAGTACTTTGCCACACTTTTCAGTACTTTGCCACGACTTTGCAGCACTTTGCCACACTTTTCAGCACTTTGCCACAACTTTTCAGTACTTTGCCACACTTTTCAGTACTTTGCCACGACTTTGCAGCACTTTGCCTCATTTTTCAGCACTTTGCCACAACTTTTCAGTACTTTGCCACACTTTTCAGTACTTTGCCACACTTTTCAGTACTTTGCCACGACTTTGCCACGACTTTTCAGTACTTTGCCACTACTTTTCAGCACTTTGCCACAACTTTTCAGTACTTTGCCACACTTTTCAGTACTTTGCCACGACTATGCAGCACTTTGCCACACTTTTCAGCACTTTGCCACAACTTTTCAGTACTTTGCCACACTTTTCAGTACTTTGCCACGACTTTGCAGCACTTTGCCACACTTTTCAGCACTTTGCCACAACTTTTCAGTACTTTGCCACACTTTTCAGCACTTTGCCACAAATTTTCAGTACTTTGCCACACTTTTTAGTACTTTGCCACGACTTTTCAGCACTTCGCCACAACTTTTCAGTACTTTGCCACACTTTTCAGTACTTTGCCACGACTTTGCCACGACTTTTCAGTACTTTGCCACTACTTTTCAGCACTTTGCCACAACTTTTCAGTACTTTGCCACACTTTGCAGTACTTTGCCACGACTATGCAGCACTTTGCCACACTTTTCAGCACTTTGCCACAACTTTTCAGTACTTTGCCACACTTTTCAGCACTTTGCCACAACTTTTCAGTACTTTGCCACACTTTTCATTACTTTGCCACGACTTTGCAGCACTTTGCCACTCTTTTCAGTACTTTGCCACGACTTGGCCACAACTTTTCAGTACTTTGCCACACTTTTCAGCACTTTGCCACTACTTTTCAGCACTTTGCCACAACTTTTCAGTACTTTGCCACACTTTTCAGTACTTTGCCACGACTTTGCCACGACGTTTCAGTACTTTGCCACACTTTTCAGTACTTTGCAACTGCTCTTCAGAACTTTCCCACTACTTTTAAGCACTTTGCCACAACTTTTCAGTGTTATGCCACACTTTTCAGCACTTTGCCACGACTTGGCCACAACTTTTCAGTACTTTGCCACACTTTTCAGCACATTGCCACTACTTTTCAGCACTTTGCCACAACTTTTCAGTACTTTGCCACACTTTTCAGTACTTTGTCACGACTTTGCAGCACTTTGCCACACTTTTCAGCACTTTGCCACAACTTTTCAGTACTTTACCACACTTTTCAGTACTTTGCCACGACTTTGCAGTACTTTGCCACACTTTTCAGTACTTTGCCTCGACTTTGCAGCACTTTGCCACTCTTTTCAGTACTTTGCCACGACTTTGCCACAACTTTTCAGTACTTTGCCACACTTTTCAGCACTTTGCCGCAACTTTTCAGTACTTTGCCACTCTTTTCAGTACTTTGCCACTACTTTGCAGCACTTTGCCACAACTTTTCAGTACTTTGCCACTCTTTTCAGTACTTAGCCACGACTTTGCAACAACTTTTCAGTACTTTGCCACACTTTTCAGTACTTTGCCTCGACTATTCAACACTTCGCCTCAACTTTTCAGTACTTTGCCACACTTTTCAGTACTTTGCCACGACTTTGCCACGAATTTTTAGTACTTTGCCACTACTTTTCAGCATTTTGCCACAACTTTTCAGTACTTTGCCACACTTTTCAGCACTTTGCCACAACTTTTCTTTACTTTGCCACACTTTTCAGTACTTTGCCACGACTTTGCAGCACTTTGCCACACTTTTCAGCACTTTGCCACAACTTTTCCGTACTTTGCCACACTTTTCAGCACTTTGCCACAACTTTGCAGCACTTTGCCTCATTTTTCAGCACTTTGCCACAACTTTTCAGTACTTTGCCACACTTTTCAGTACTTTGCCACGACTTTGCAGCACTTTGCCACTCTTTTCAGTACTTTGCCACGACTTTGCCACAACTCTTCAGTACTTTGCCACACTTTTCAGTACTTTGCCACGACTTTTCAGCACTTCGCCACAACTTTTCACACTTTGCCACACTTTTTCAGTACTTTGCCACGACTTTGCAGCACTTTGCCACAACTTTTCAGTACTTTGCCACTACTTTTCAGCACTTTGCCACAACTTTTCAGTACTTTGCCACACTTTTCAGCACTTTGCCACAACTTTTCAGTACTTTGCCACACTTTTCAGCACTTTGCCACAACTTTTCAGTACTTTGCCACACTTTTCAGTACTTTGCCACGACTTTGCAGCACTTTGCCACAATTTTTCAGTACTTTGCCACTCGTTTCAGTACTTAGCCACGACTTTGCCACAACTTTTCAGTACTTTGCCACCCTTTTCAGTACTTTGCCTCGACTTTTCAGCACTTCGCCACAAGTTTTCAGTACTTTGCCACATTTTCAATACTTTGCCACGACTTTGCCACGACTTTTCAGTACTTTGCCACTACTTTTCAGCACTTTGCCACAACTTTTCAGTACTTTGCCACACTTTTCAGCACTTTGCCACAACTTTTCTTTACTTTGCCACACATTTCAGTACTTTGCCACGTCTTTGCAGCACTTTGCCACACTTTTCAGCACTTTGCTACAACTTTTCAGTACTTTGCCACACTTTTCAACACTTTGCCACGACTTTTCAGTACTTTGCCACACTTTTCAGTACTTTGTCACGACTTTGCAGCACTTTGCCACACTTTTCAGCACTTTGCCACAACTTTTCAGTACTTTGCCACACTTTTCAGTACTTTGCCACGACTTTGCAGTACTTTGCCACACTTTTCAGCACTTTGCCACAACTTTTCAGTACTTTGCCACACTTTTCAGCACTTTGCCACAACTTTTCAGTACTTTGCGACACTTTTCAGTACTTTGCCACGACTTTGCAGCACTTTGCCACAACTTTTTCAGTACTTTGACACTCATTTCAGTACTTAGCCACGACTTTGCCACAACTTTTCAGTACTTTGCCATACTTTTCAGTACTTTGCCTCGACTTTTCAGCACTTCGCCACAAGTTTTCAGTACTTTGCCACATTTTCAATACTTTGCCACGACTTTGCCACGACTTTTCAGTACTTTGCCACTACTTTTCAGCACTTTGCCACAACTTTTCAGTACTTTGCCACTCTTTTCAGCACTTTGCCACAACTTTTCTTTACTTTGCCACACTTTTCAGTACTTTGCCACGACTTTGCAGCACTTTGCCACACTTTTCAGCACTTTGCCACAACTTTTCAGTACTTTGCCACACTTTTCAGCACTTTGCCCCAACTTTTCAGTACTTTGCCACACTTTTCAGTACTTTGTCACGACTTTGCAGCACTTTGCCACACTTTTCAGCACTTTGCCACAACTTTTCAGTACTTTGCCACACTTTTCAGTACTTTGCCACGACTTTGCAGTACTTTGCCACACTTTTCAGTACTTTGCCTTGACTTTGCAGCACTTTGCCACTCTTTTCAGTACTTAGCCACGACTTTGCCACAACTTTTCAGTACTTTGCCACTACTTTTCAGCACTTTGCCACAACTTTTCAGTACTTTGCCACACTTTTCAGCACTTTGCCACAACTTTTCAGTACTTTGCCACACTTTTCATCACTTTGCCACAACTTTTCAGTACTTTGCCACACTTTTCAGTACTTTGCCACGACTTTGCAGCACTTCACCACAAGTTTTCAGTACTTTGCCACATTTTCAATACTTTGCCACGACTTTGCCACGACTTTTCAGTACTTTGCCACTACTTTTCAGCACTTTGCCACAACTTTTCAGTACTTTGCCACACTTTTCAGCACTTTGCCACAACTTTTCTTTACTTTGCCACACTTTTCAGTACTTTGCCACGACTTTGCAGCACTTTGCCACACTTTTCAGCACTTTGCCACAACTTTTCAGTACTTTGCCACACTTTTCAGCACTTTGCCACAACTTTTCAGTACTTTGCCACACTTTTCAGTACTTTGTCACGACTTTGCAGCACATTGCCACACTTTTCAGCACTTTGCCACAACTTTTCAGTACTTTGCCACACTTTTCAGTACTTTGCCACGACTTTGCAGTACTTTGCCACACTTTTCAGTACATTGCCTCGACTTTGCAGCACTTTGCCACTCTTTTCAGTACTTTGCCACGACTTTGCCACAACTTTTCAGTACTTTGCCACATTTTTCAGCACTTTGCCACAACTTTTCAGTACTTTGCCACTCTTTTCAGTACTTTGCCACTACTTTGCAGCACTTTGCCACAACTTTTCAGTACTTTGCCACTCTTTTCAGTACTTAGCCACCACTTTGCCACAACTTTTCAGTACTTTGCCACACTTTTCAGTACTTTGCCTCGACTTTTCAGCACTTCGCCACAACTTTTCAGTTCTTTGCCACACTTTTCAGTACTTTGCCACGACTTTGCCACGAATTTTTAGTACTTTGCCACTACTTTTCAGCTTTTTGCCACAACTTTTCAGTACTTTGCCACACTTTTCAGCACTTTGCCACAACTTTTCTTTACTTTGCCACACTTTTCAGTACTTTGCCACGACTTTGCAGCACTTTGCCACACTTTTCAGCACTTTGCCACAACTTTTCAGTACTTTGCCACACTTTTCAGCACTTTGCCACACTTTTCAGTACTTTGCCACGACTTTGCAGCACTTTGCCACACTTTTCAGCACTTTGCCACAACTTTTCAGTACTTTGCCACACTTTTCAGTACTTTGCCACGACTTTGCAGCACTTTGCCACTCTTTTCAGTACTTTGCCACGACTTTGCCACAACCCTTCAGTACTTTGCCACACTTTTCAGTACTTTGCCACGACTTTTCAGTACTTTGCCACTACTTTTCAGCACTTGGCCACAACTTTTAAGTACTTTGCCACACTTTTCAGCACTTTGCCACAACTTTTCAGTACTTTGCCACACTTTTCAGCACTTTGCCACAACTTTTCAGTACTTTGCCACACTTTTCAGTACTTTGCCACGACTTTTCAGCACTTCGCCACAACTTTTCAGTACTTTGCCACACTTTTCAGTACTTTGCCACGACTTTGCCACAACTTTTCAGTATTTTGCCACTCTTTTCAGTACTTTGCCACGACTTTGCCACAACTTTTCAGTACTTTGCCACACTTTTCAGTACTTTGCATCGACTTTTCAGCACTTCGCCACTACTTTTCAGTACTTTGCCACACTTTTTAGCACTTTGCCACAACTTTTCAGTATTTGCCACACTATTCAGTACTATGCCACGACTTTGCAGCACTTTGCCTCACTTTTCAGCACTTTGCCACAACTTTTCAGTACTTTGCCACACTTTTCAGTACTTTGCCACGACTTTGCAGCACTTTGCCACTCTTTTCAGTACTTTGCCACGACTTTGCCACAACTCTTCAGTACTTTGCCACACTTTTCAGTACTTTGCCACGACTTTTCAGCACTTCGCCACAACTTTTCACACTTTGCCACACTTTTCAGTACTTTGCCACGACTTTGCCACGACTTTTCAGTACTTTGCCACTACTTTTCAGCACTTTGCCACAACTTTTCAGTACTTTGCCACACTTTTCAGCACTTTGCCACAACTTTTCTTTACTTTGCCACACTTTTCAGTACTTTGCCACGACTCTGCAGCACTTTGCCACACTTTTCAGCACTTTGCCACAACTTTTCAGTACTTTGCCACACTTTTCAGCACTTTGCCACAACTTTTCAGTACTTTGCCACACTTTTCAGTACTTTGCCACGACTTTGCAGCACTTTGCTACACTTTTCAGCACTTTGCCACGACTTTGCAGTACTTTGCCACACTTTTCAGTACTTTGCCACGACTTTGCAGCACTTTGCCACTCTTTTCAGTACTTTGCCACGACTTTGCCACAACTTTTCAGTACTTTGCCACACTTTTCAGTACTTTGCCACGACTTTGCCACGACTTTTCAGTACTTTGCCACTACTTTTCAGCACTTTGCCACAACTTTTCAGTACTTTGCCACACTTTTCAGCACTTTGCCACAACTTTTCAGTACTTTGCCACTCGTTTCAGTACTTAGCCACGACTTTGCCACAACTTTTCAGTACTTTGCCACACTTTTCAGTACTTTGCCTCGACTTTTCAGCACTTCACCACAAGTTTTCAGTACTTAGCCACATTTTCAATACTTTGCCACGACTTTGCCACGACTTTTCAGTACTTTGCCACTACTTTTCAGCACTTTGCCACAACTTTTCAGTACTTTGCCACACTTTTCAGCACTTTGCCACAACTTTTCTTTACTTTGCCACACTTTTCAGTACTTTGCCACGACTTTGCAGCACTTTGCCACACTTTTCAGCACTTTGCCACAACTTTTCAGTACTTTGCCACACTTTTCAGCACTTTGCCACAACTTTTCAGTACTTTGCCACACTTTTCAGTACTTTGTCACGACTTTGCAGCACATTGCCACACTTTTCAGCACTTTGCCACAACTTTTCAGTACTTTGCCACACTTTTCAGTACTTTGCCACGACATTGCAGTACTTTGCCACACTTTTCAGTACATTGCCTCGACTTTGCAGCACTTTGCCACTCTTTTCAGTACTTTGCCACGACTTTGCCACAACTTTTCAGTACTTTGCCACATTTTTCAGCACTTTGCCACAACTTTTCAGTACTTTGCCACTCTTTTCAGTACTTTGCCACTACTTTGCAGCACTTTGCCACAACTTTTCAGTACTTTGCCACTCTTTTCAGTACTTAGCCACCACTTTGCCACAACTTTTCAGTACTTTGCCACACTTTTCAGTACTTTGCCTCGACTTTTCAGCACTTCGCCACAACTTTTCAGTTCTTTGCCACACTTTTCAGTACTTTGCCACGACTTTGCCACGAATTTTTAGTACTTTGCCACTACTTTTCAGCTTTTTGCCACAACTTTTCAGTACTTTGCCACACTTTTCAGCACTTTGCCACAACTTTTCTTTACTTTGCCACACTTTTCAGTACTTTGCCACGACTTTGCAGCACTTTGCCACACTTTTCAGCACTTTGCCACAACTTTTCAGTACTTTGCCACACTTTTCAGCACTTTGCCACAACTTTTCAGTACTTTGCCACACTTTTCAGTACTTTGCCACGACTTTGCAGCACTTTGCCACACTTTTCAGCACTTTGCCACAACTTTTCAGTACTTTGCCACACTTTTCAGTACTTTGCCACGACTTTGCAGCACTTTGACACTCTTTTCAGTACTTTGCCACGACTTTGCCACAACCCTTCAGTACTTTGCCACACTTTTCAGTACTTTGCCACGACTTTTCAGTACTTTGCCACTACTTTTCAGCACTTGGCCACAACTTTTAAGTACTTTGCCACACTTTTCAGCACTTTGCCACAACTTTTCAGTACTTTGCCACACTTTTCAGCACTTTGCCACAACTTTTCAGTACTTTGCCACACTTTTCAGTACTTTGCCACGACTTTTCAGCACTTCGCCACAACTTTTCAGTACTTTGCCACACTTTTCAGTACTTTGCCACGACTTTGCCACAACTTTTCAGTATTTTGCCACTCTTTTCAGTACTTTGCCACGACTTTGCCACAACTTTTCAGTACTATGCCACACTTTTCAGTACTTTGCATCGACTTTTCAGCACTTCGCCACTACTTTTCAGTACTTTGCCACACTTTTTAGCACTTTGCCACAACTTTTCAGTATTTGCCACACTATTCAGTACTATGCCACGACTTTGCAGCACTTTGCCTCACTTTTCAGCACTTTGCCACAAGTTTTCAGTACTTTGCCACACTTTTCAGTACTTTGCCACGACTTTGCAGCACTTTGCCACTCTTTTCAGTACTTTGCCACGACTTTGCCACAACTCTTCAGTACTTTGCCACACTTTTCAGTACTTTGCCACGACTTTTCAGCACTTCGCCACAACTTTTCACACTTTGCCACACTTTTCAGTACTTTGCCACGACTTTGCCACGACTTTTCAGTACTTTGCCATTACTTTTCAGCACTTTGCCACAACTTTTCAGTACTTTGCCACACTTTTCAGCACTTTGCCACAACTTTTCTTTACTTTGCCACACTTTTCAGTACTTTGCCACGACTCTGCAGCACTTTGCCACACTTTTCAGCACTTTGCCACAACTTTTCAGTACTTTGCCACACTTTTCAGCACTTTGCCACAACTTTTCAGTACTTTGCCACACTTTTCAGTACTTTGCCACGACTTTGCAGCACTTTGCTACACTTTTCAGCACTTTGCCACGACTTTGCAGTACTTTGCCACACTTTTCAGTACTTTGCCACGACTTTGCAGCACTTTGCCACTCTTTTCAGTACTTTGCCACGACTTTGCCACAACTTTTCAGTACTTTGCCACACTTTTCAGTACTTTGCCACGACTTTGCCACGACTTTTCAGTACTTTGCCACTACTTTTCAGCACTTTGCCACAACTTTTCAGTACTTTGCCACACTTTTCAGCACTTTGCCACAACTTTTCAGTACTTTGCCACACTTTTCAGCACTTTGCCACAACTTCTCAGTACTTTGCCACACTTTTCAGTACATTGCCACGACTTTTCAGCACTTCGCCACAACTTTTCACACTTTGCCACACTTTTTCAGTACTTTGCCACGACTTTTTCAGCACTTTGCCACAACTTTTCAGTACTTTGCCACTCTTTTCAATACTTAGCCACGACTTTGCCACAACTTTTCAGTACTTTGCCACTACTTTTCAGCACTTTGCCACAACTTTTCAGTACTTTGCCACACTTTTCAGCACTTTGCCACAACTTTTCAGTACTTTGCCACACTTTTCAGCACTTTACCACAACCTTTCAGTACTTTGCCGCACTTTTCAGTACTTTGCCACGACTTTGCAGCACTTTGCCACAACTTTTCAGTACTTTGCCACACTTTTCAGCACTTTGCCACAACTTTTCTTTACTTTGCCACACTTTCCAGTACTTTGCCACGACTTTGCAGCACTTTGCCACACTTTTCAGCACTTTGCCACAACTTTTCAGTACTTTGCCAAACTTTGCAGCACTTTGCCAAACTTTTCAGCACTTTGCCACAACTTTTCAGTACTTTGCCACACTTTTCAGTACTTTGCCACGACCTTGCAGCACTTTGCCACTCTTTTCAGTACTTTGCCACGACTTTCCCACAACTCTTCAGTACTTTGCCACACTTTTCAGTACTTTGCCACGACTTTTCAGTACTTTGCCACACTTTTCAGCACTTTGCCACAACTTTTCAGTACTTTGCCACACTTTTCAGCACTTTGCCACAACTTTTCAGTACTTTGCCACACTTTTCAGCACTTTGCCACAACTTTTCAGTACTTTGCCACACTTTTCAGCACTTTGCCACGACTTTTCAGTACTTTGCCACACTTTTCAGTACTTTGCCACGACTTTTCAGCACTTCGCCACAACTTTTCAGTACTTTGCCACACTTTTCAGTACTTTGCCACGACTTTGTCACGACTTTTCAGTACTTTGCCACTACTTTTCAGCACTTTGCCACAACTTTTCAGTACTTTGCCACACTTTTCAGCACTTTGCCACAACTTTTCTTTACTTTGCCACTACTTTTCAGAACTTTGCCACAACTTTTCAGTACTTTGCCACACTTTTCAGGACTTTGCCACAACTTTTCAGTACTTTGCCACTCTTTTCAGTACTTTGCCTCGACTTTGCCACAACTTTTCAGTACTTTGCCACACTTTTCAGTACTTTGCCACGACTTTTCAGCACTTCGCCACTACTTTTCAGTACTTTGCCACAGTTTTTAGCACTTTGCCACAACTTTTCAGTACTTTGCCACACTTTTCAGTACTTTGCCACGACTTTGCATCACTTTGCCACACTTTTCAGCACTTTGCCACAACTTTTCAGTACTTTGCCACACTTTTCACTTCTTTGCCACGACTTTGCAGCACTTAGCCACTCTTTTCAGTACTTTGCCACGACTTTGCCACAACTCTTCAGTACTTTGCCACACTTTTCTGTACTTTGCCACGACTTTTCAGCACTTTGCCACAACTTTTCAGTACTTTGCCACACTTTTCAGTACTTTGCCACGACTTTGCCACGACTTTTCATTACTTTGCCACTACTTTTCAGAACTTTGCCACAACTTTTCAGTACTTTGCCACACTTTTCAGCACTTTGCCACAACTTGTCAGTACTTTGCCACACTTTTCAGTTCTTTGCCACACTTTTCAGCACTTTGCCACAACTTTTCAGTACTTTGCCACACTTTTCAGTACTTTGCCACGACTTTGCCACGACTTTTCATTACTTTGCCACTACTTTTCAGAACTTTGCCACAACTTTTCAGTACTTTGCCACACTTTTCAGCACTTTGCCACAACTTTTCAGTACTTTGCCACACTTTTCAGTTCTTTGCCACACTTTTCAGTTCTTTGCCACGACTTTGCCACAACTCTTCAGTGCTTTGCCACACTTTCCAGTACTTTGCCACGACTTTTCAACACTTCGCCACAACTTTTCAGTACTTTGCCACACTTTTCAGTACTTTGCCACGACTTTGCCACGACTTTTCAGTACTTTGCCACTACTTTTCAGAACTTTGCCACAACTTTTCAGTACTTTGCCACACTTTTCAGCACTTTGCCACAACTTTTCTTTACTTTGCCACACTTTTCAGTACTTTGCCACGACTTTGCAGCACTTTGCCACACTTTTCAGCACTTTGCCACAACTTTCAGTACTTTGCCACACTTTTCAGCACTTTGCCACAACTTTTCAGTACTTTGCCACACTTTTCAGTACTTTGCCACGACTTTGCAGCACTTTGCCAAACTTTTCAGCACTTTGCCACAACTTTTCAGTACTTTGCCACACTTTTCAGTACTTTGCCACGACCTTGCAGCACTTTGCCACTCTTTTCAGTACTTTGCCACGACTTTCCCACAACTCTTCAGTACTTTGCCACACTTTTCAGTACTTTGCCACGACTTTTCAGTGTTTTGGCACTACTTTTCATCACTTTGCCACAACTTTTCAGTACTTTGCCACACTTTTCAGCACTTTGCCACAACTTTTCAGTACTTTGCCACACTTTTCTGCACTTTGCCACGACTTTTCAGTACTTTGCCACACTTTTCAGTACTTTGCCACGACTTTTCAGCACTTCGCCACAACTTTTCAGTACTTTGCCACACTTTTCAGTACTTTGCCACGACTTTGCCACAACTTTTCAGTATTTTGCCACTCTTTTCAGTACTTTGCCACGACTTTGCCACAACTTTTCAGTACTTTGCCACACTTTTCAGTACTTTGCCACGACTTTGCAGCACTTTGCCTCACTTTTCAGCACTTTGCCACAACTTTTCAGTACTTTGCCACACTTTTCAGTACTTTGCCACGACTTTGCAGCACTTTGCCACTCTTTTCAGTACTTTGCCACGACTTTGCCACAACTCTTCAGTACTTTTCCACACTTTTCAGTACTTTGCCACGACTTTGCAGCACTTTGCCACTCTTTTCAGTACTTTGCCACGACTTTGCCACAACTCTTCAGTACTTTTCCACACTTTTCAGTACTTTGCCACGACTTTTCAGTACTTTGCCACTACTTTTCAGCACTTTGCCACAACTTTTCAGTACTTTGCCACACTTTTTAGCACTTTGCCACAACTTTTCAGTACTTTGCCACACTTTTCAGTACTTTGCCACGACTTTTCAGCACTTCGCCACAACTTTTCAGTACTTTGCCACACTTTTCAGTACTTTGCCACGACTTTGCCACGACTTTTCAGTACTTTGCCACTACTTTTCAGCACTTTGCCACAACTTTTCAGTACTTTGCCACACTTTTCAGCACTTTGCCACAACTTTTCTTTACTTTGCCACTACTTTTCAGAACTTTGCCACAACTTTTCAGTACTTTGCCACACTTTTCAGGACTTTGCCACAACTTTTCAGTACTTTGCCACTCTTTTCAGTACTTTGCCTCGACTTTGCCACAACTTTTCAGTACTTTGCCACACTTTTCAGTACTTTGCCACGACTTTTCAGCACTTCGCCACAACTTTTCAGTACTTTGCCACACTTTTCAGTACTTTGCCACGACTTTGCCACGACTTTTCAGTACTTTGCCACTACTTTTCAGCACTTTGCCACAACTTTTCAGTACTTTGCCACACTTTTCAGCACTTTGCCACAACTTTTCTTTACTTTGCCACTACTTTTCAGTACTTTGCCACGACTTTGCATCACTTTGCCACACTTTTCAGCACTTTGCCACAACTTTTCAGTACTTTGCCACACTTTTCACTTCTTTGCCACGACTTTGCAGCACTTAGCCACTCTTTTCAGTACTTTGCCACGACTTTGCCACAACTCTTCAGTACTTTGCCACACTTTTCTGTACTTTGCCACGACTTTTCATTACTTTGCCACTACTTTTCAGAACTTTGCCACAACTTTTCAGTTCTTTGCCACACTTTTCAGCACTTTGCCACAACTTTTCAGTACTTTGCCACACTTTTCAGTACTTTGCCACGACTTTGCCACGACTTTTCATTACTTTGCCACTACTTTTCAGAACTTTGCCACAACTTTTCAGTACTTTGCCACACTTTTCAGCACTTTGCCACAACTTTTCAGTACTTTGCCACACTTTTCAGTTCTTTGCCACACTTTTCAGTTCTTTGCCACGACTTTGCCACAACTCTTCAGTGCTTTGCCACACTTTTCAGTACTTTGCCACGACTTTTCAACACTTCGCCACAACTTTTCAGTACTTTGCCACACTTTTCAGTACTTTGCCACGACTTTGCCACGACTTTTCAGTACTTTGCCACTACTTTTCAGCACTTTGCCACAACTTTTCAGTACTTTGCCACACTTTTCAGCACTTTGCCACAACTTTTCTTTACTTTGCCACTACTTTTCAGAACTTTGCCACAACTTTTCAGTACTTTGCCACACTTTTCAGGACTTTGCCACAACTTTTCAGTACTTTGCCACTCTTTTCAGTACTTTGCCTCGACTTTGCCACAACTTTTCAGTACTTTGCCACACTTTTCAGTACTTTGCCACGACTTTTCAGCACTTCGCCACAACTTTCCAATACTTTGCCACACTTTTCAGTACTTTGCCACGACTTTGCCACGACTTTTCAGTACTTTGCCACTACTTTTCAGCACTTTGCCACAACTTTTCAGTACTTTGCCACACTTTTCAGCACTTTGCCACAACTTTTCTTTACTTTGCCACTACTTTTCAGTACTTTGCCACGACTTTGCATCACTTTGCCACACTTTTCAGCACTTTGCCACAACTTTTCAGTACTTTGCCACACTTTTCACTTCTTTGCCACGACTTTGCAGCACTTAGCCACTCTTTTCAGTACTTTGCCACGACTTTGCCACAACTCTTCAGTACTTTGCCACACTTTTCTGTACTTTGCCACGACTTTTCAGCACTTTGCCACAACTTTTCAGTACTTTGCCACACTTTTCAGTACTTTGCCACGACTTTGCCACGACTTTTCATTACTTTGCCACTACTTTTCAGAACTTTGCCACAACTTTTCAGTACTTTGCCACACTTTTCAGCACTTTGCCACAACTTGTCAATACTTTGCCACGCTTTTCAGTTCTTTGCCACACTTTTCAGCACTTTGCCACAACTTTTCAGTACTTTGCCACACTTTTCAGTACTTTGCCACGACTTTGCCACGACTTTTCATTACTTTGCCACTACTTTTCAGAACTTTGCCACAACTTTTCAGTACATTGCCACACTTTTCAGCACTTTGCCACAACTTTTCAGTACTTTGCCACACTTTTCAGTTCTTTGCCACACTTTTCAGTTCTTTGCCACGACTTTGCCACAACTCTTCAGTGCTTTGCCACACTTTTCAGTACTTTGCCACGACTTTTCAACACTTCGCCACAACTTTTCAGTACTTTGCCACACTTTTCAGTACTTTGCCACGACTTTGCCACAACTTTTCAGTACTTTGCCACTACTTTTCAGAACTTTGCCACAACTTTTCAGTACTTTGCCACACTTTTCAGCACTTTGCCACAACTTTTCTTTACTTTGCCACACTTTTCAGTACTTTGCCACGACTTTGCAGCACTTTGCCACACTTTTCAGCACTTTGCCACAACTTTTCAGTACTTTGCCACACTTTTCAGCACTTTGCCACAACTTTTCAGTACTTTGCCACACTTTTCAGTACTTTGCCACGACTTTGCAGCACTTTGCCAAACTTTTCAGCACTTTGCCACAACTTTTCAGTACTTTGCCACACTTTTCAGTACTTTGCCACGACCTTGCAGCACTTTGCCACTCTTTTCAGTACTTTGCCACGACTTTCCCACAACTCTTCAGTACTTTGCCACACTTTTCAGTACTTTGCCACGACTTTTCAGTGTTTTGGCACTACTTTTCATCACTTTGCCACAACTTTTCAGTACTTTGCCACACTTTTCAGCACTTTGCCACAACTTTTCAGTACTTTGCCACACTTTTCAGCACTTTGCCACGACTTTTCAGTACTTTGCCACACTTTTCAGTACTTTGCCACGACTTTTCAGCACTTCGCCACAACTTTTCAGTACTTTGCCACACTTTTCAGTACTTTGCCACGACTTTGCCACAACTTTTCAGTATTTTGCCACTCTTTTCAGTACTTTGCCACGACTTTTCAGCACTTCGCCACAACTTTTCAGTACTTTGCCACAACTTTTCAGTACTTTGCCACACTTTTCAGTACTTTGCCACGACTTTGCAGCACTTTGCCTCACTTTTCAGCACTTTGCCACAACTTTTCAGTACTTTGCCACACTTTTCAGTACTTTGCCACGACTTTGCAGCACTTTGCCACTCTTTTCAGTACTTTGCCACGACTTTGCCACAACTCTTCAGTACTTTTCCACACTTTTCAGTACTTTGCCACGACTTTTCAGTACTTTGCCACTACTTTTCAGCACTTTGCCACAACTTTTCAGTACTTTGCCACACTTTTTAGCACTTTGCCACAACTTTTCAGTACTTTGCCACACTTTTCAGCACTTTGCCACAACTTTTCAGTACAATGCCACACTTTTCAGTACTTTGCCACGACATTTCAGCACTTCGCCACAACTTTTCAGTACTTTGCCACACTTTTCAGTACTTTGCCACGACTTTGCCACAACTTTTCAGTATTTTGCCACTCTTTTCAGTACTTTGCCACGACTTTGCCACAACTTTTCAGTACTTTGCCACACTTTTCAGTACTTTGCATCGACTTTTCAGCACTTCGCCACTACTTTTCAGTACTTTGCCACACTTTTTAGCACTTTGCCACAACTTTTCAGTATTTGCCACACTTTTCAGTACTTTGCCACGACTTTGCAGCACTTTGCCTCACTTTTCAGCACTTTGCCACAACTTTTCAGTACTTTGCCACGACTTTGCAGCACTTTGCCACTCTTTTCAGTACTTTGCCACGACTTTGCCACAACTCTTCAGTACTTTGCCACACTTTTCAGTACTTTGCCACGACTTTTCAGCACTTCGCCACAACTTTTCACACTTTGCCACACTTTTCAGTACTTTGCCACGACTTTGCCACGACTTTTCAGTACTTTGCCACCACTTTTCAGCACTTTGCCACAACTTTTCAGTACTTTGCCACACTTTTCAGCACTTTGCCATAACTTTTCAGTACTTTGCCACACTTTTCAGCACTTTGACACAACTTTTCAGTACTTTGCCACACTTTTCAGTACTTTGCCACGACTTTGCAGCACTTTGCCACAACTTTTCAGTACTTTGCCACTCTTTTCAGTACTTAGCCACGACTTTGCCACAACTTTTCAGTACTTTGCCACACTTTTCAGTACTTTGCCTCGACTTTTCAGCACTTCGCCACAACTTTTCAGTACTTTGCCACATTTTCAGTACTTTGCCACGACTTTGCCACGACTTTTCAGTACTTTGCCACTACTTTTCAGCACTTTGCCACAACTTTTCAGTACTTTGCCACACTTTACAGCACTTTGCCACAACTTTTCTTTACTTTGCCACACTTTTCAGTACTTTGCCACGACTTTGCAGCACTTTGCCACACTTTTCAGCACTTTGCCACAACTTTTCAGTACTTTGCCACACTTTTCAGCACTTTGTCACAACTTTTCAGTACTTTGCCACACTTTTCAGTACTTTGCCACGACTTTGCAGCACTTTGCTACACTTTTCAGCACTTTGCCACAACTTTTCAGTACTTTGCCACACTTTTCAGTACTTTGCCACGACTTTGCCACGACTTTTCAGTACTTTGCCACTACTTTTCAGCACTTTGACACAACTTTTCAGTACTTTGCCACACTTTTCAGCACTTTGCCACAACTTTTCAGTACTTTGCCACACTTTTCAGCACTTTGCCACAACTTCTCAGTACTTTGCCACACTTTTCAGTACATTGGCACGACTTTTCAGCACATCGCCACAACTTTTCAGTACTTTGCCACTACTTTTCAGCACTTTGCCACAACTTTTCAGTACTTTGCCACACTTTTCAGCACTTTGCCACAACTTTTCAGTACTTTGCCACACTTTTCAGCACTTTGCCACAACTTCTCAGTACTTTGCCACACTTTTCAGTACTTTGCCACGACTTTGCCACAACTTTTCAGTACTTTGCCACACTTTTCAGTACTTTGCCACGACTTTTCAGCACTTCGCCACTACTTTTCAGAACTTTGCCACACTTTTCAGCACTTTGCCACAACTTTTCAGTACTTTGCCACACTTTTCAGCACTTTGCCACAACTTTTCAGTACTTTGCCACACTTTTCAATACTTTGCCACGACTTTGCAGCACTTTGCCAAACTTTTCAGCACTTTGCCACAACTTTTCAGTACTTTGCCACACTTTTCAGTACTTTGCCACGACCTTGCAGCACTTTGCCACTCTTTTCAGTACTTTGCCACGACTTTCCCACAACTCTTCAGTACTTTGCCACACTTTTCAGTACTTTGCCACGACTTTTCAGTGTTTTGGCACTACTTTTCATCACTTTGCCACAACTTTTCAGTACTTTGCCACACTTTTCAACACTTTGCCACAACTTTTCAGTACTTTGCCACACTTTTCAGCACTTTGCCACGACTTTTCAGTACTTTGCCACACTTTTCAGTACTTTGCCACGACTTTTCAGTACTTTGCCACGACTTTTCAGCACTTCGCCACTACTTTTCAGAACTTTGCCACACTTTTCAGCACTTTGCCACAACTTTTCAGTACTTTGCCACACTTTTCAGCACTTTGCCACAACTTTTCAGTACTTTGCCACACTTTTCAATACTTTGCCACGACTTTGCAGCACTTTGCCAAACTTTTCAGCACTTTGCCACAACTTTTCAGTACTTTGCCACACTTTTCAGTACTTTGCCACGACCTTGCAGCACTTTGCCACTCTTTTCAGTACTTTGCCACGACTTTCCCACAACTCTTCAGTACTTTGCCACACTTTTCAGTACTTTGCCACGACTTTTCAGTGTTTTGGCACTACTTTTCATCACTTTGCCACAACTTTTCAGTACTTTGCCACACTTTTCAACACTTTGCCACAACTTTTCAGTACTTTGCCACACTTTTCAGCACTTTGCCACGACTTTTCAGTACTTTGCCACACTTTTCAGTACTTTGCCACGACTTTTCAGCACTTCGCCACAACTTTTCAGTACTTTGCCACACTTTTCAGTACTTTGCCACGACTTTGCCACAACTTTTCAGTATTTTGCCACTCTTTTCAGTACTTTGCCACGACTTTGCCACAACTTTTCAGTACTTTGCCAAACTTTTCAGTACTTTGCCACGACTTTGCAGCACTTTGCCTCACTTTTCAGCACTTTGCCACAACTTTTCAGTACTTTGCCACACTTTTCAGTACTTTGCCACGACTTTGCAGCACTTTGCCACTCTTTTCAGTACTTTGCCACGACTTTGCCACAACTTTTCAGTACTTTGCCACACTTTTCAGTACTTTGCCACGACTTTTCAGCACTTCGCCACTACTTTTCAGAACTTTGCCACACTTTTCAGCACTTTGCCACAACTTTTCAGTACTTTGCCACACTTTTCAGCACTTTGCCACAACTTTTCAGTACTTTGCCACACTTTTCAGTACTTTGCCACGACTTTGCAGCACTTTGCCAAACTTTTCAGCACTTTGCCACAACTTTTCAGTACTTTGCCACACTTTTCAGTACTTTGCCACGACCTTGCAGCACTTTGCCACTCTTTTCAGTACTTTGCCACGACTTTCCCACAACTCTTCAGTACTTTGCCACACTTTTCAGTACTTTGCCACGACTTTTCAGTGTTTTGGCACTACTTTTCATCACTTTGCCACAACTTTTCAGTACTTTGCCACACTTTTCAACACTTTGCCACAACTTTTCAGTACTTTGCCACACTTTTCAGCACTTTGCCACGACTTTTCAGTACTTTGCCACACTTTTCAGTACTTTGCCACGACTTTTCAGCACTTCGCCACAACTTTTCAGTACTTTGCCACACTTTTCAGTACTTTGCCACGACTTTGCCACAACTTTTCAGTATTTTGCCACTCTTTTCAGTACTTTGCCACGACTTTGCCACAACTTTTCAGTACTTTGCCACACTTTTCAGTACTTTGCCACGACTTTGCAGCACTTTGCCTCACTTTTCAGCACTTTGCCACAACTTTTCAGTACTTTGCCACACTTTTCAGTACTTTGCCACGACTTTGCAGCACTTTGCCACTCTTTTCAGTACTTTGCCACGACTTTGCCACAACTCTTCAGTACTTTTCCACACTTTTCAGTACTTTGCCACGACTTTTCAGTACTTTGCCACTACTTTTCAGCACTTTGCCACAACTTTTCAGTACTTTGCCACACTTTTTAGCACTTTGCCACAACTTTTCAGTACTTTGCCACACTTTTCAGCACTTTGCCACAACTTTTCAGTACTTTGCCACACTTTTCAGTACTTTGCCACGACATTTCAGCACTTCGCCACAACTTTTCAGTACTTTGCCACACTTTTCAGTACTTTGCCACGACTTTGCCACAACTTTTCAGTACTTTGCCACACTCTTCAGTACTTTGCATCGACTTTTCAGCACTTCGCCACTACTTTTCAGTACTTTGCCACACTTTTTAGCAATTTGCCACAACTTTTCAGTATTTGCCACACTTTTCAGTACTTTGCCACGACTTTGCAGCACTTTGCCTCACTTTTCAGCACTTTGCCACAACTTTTCAGTACTTTGCCACGACTTTGCAGCACTTTGCCACTCTTTTCAGTACTTTGCCACGACTTTGCCACAACTCTTCAGTACTTTGCCACACTTTTCAGTACTTTGCCACGACTTTTCAGCACTTCGCCACAACTTTTCACACTTTGCCACACTTTTCAGTACTTTGCCACGACTTTGCCACGACTTTTCAGTACTTTGCCACCACTTTTCAGCACTTTGCCACAACTTTTCAGTACTTTGCCACACTTTTCAGCACTTTGCCACAACTTTTCAGTACTTTGCCACACTTTTCAGCACTTTGACACAACTTTTCAGTACTTTGCCACACTTTTCAGTACTTTGCCACGACTTTGCAGCACTTTGCCACAACTTTTCAGTTCTTTGCCACTCTTTTCAGTACTTAGCCACGACTTTGCCACAACTTTTCAGTACTTTGCCACACTTTTCAGTACTTTGCCTCGACTTTTCAGCACTTCGCCACAACTTTTCAGCACTTTGCCACAACTTTTCAGTACTTTGCCACACTTTTCAGCACTTTGCCACAACTTTTCTTTACTTTGCCACACTTTTCAGTACTTTGCCACGACTTTGCAGCACTTTGCCACACTTTTCAGCACTTTGCCACAACTTTTCAGTACTTTGCCACACTTTTCAGCACTTTGTCACAACTTTTCAGTACTTTGCCACACTTTTCAGTACTTTGCCACGACTTTGCAGCACTTTGCTACACTTTTCAGCACTTTGCCACAACTTTTCAGTACTTTGCCACACTTTTCAGTACTTTGCCACGACTTTGCCACGACTTTTCAGTACTTTGCCACTACTTTTCAGCACTTTGACACAACTTTTCAGTACTTTGCCACACTTTTCAGCACTTTGCCACAACTTTTCAGTACTTTGCCACACTTTTCAGCACTTTGCCACAACTTCTCAGTACTTTGCCACACTTTTCAGTACATTGGCACGACTTTTCAGCACATCGCCACAACTTTTCAGTACTTTGCCACTACTTTTCAGCACTTTGCCACAACTTTTCAGTACTTTGCCACACTTTTCAGCACTTTGCCACAACTTTTCAGTACTTTGCCACACTTTTCAGCACTTTGCCACAACTTCTCAGTACTTTGCCACACTTTTCAGTACTTTGCCACGACTTTGCCACAACTTTTCAGTACTTTGCCACACTTTTCAGTACTTTGCCACGACTTTTCAGCGCTTCGCCACTACTTTTCAGAACTTTGCCACACTTTTCAGCACTTTGCCACAACTTTTCAGTACTTTGCCACACTTTTCAGCACTTTGCCACGACTTTCCAGCACTTTGCCACACTTTTCAGCACTTTGCCACAACTTTTCAGTACTTTGCCACAACTTTTCAGTACTTTGTCACACTTTTCAGTACTTTGCCACGACTTTGCAGCACTTTGCCACTATTTTCAGTACTTTGCCACAACTTTGCCACAACTCTTCAGTACTTTTCCACACTTTTCAGTACTTTGCCACAACTTTTCAGTACTTTGCCACACTTTTCAGCACTTTGCCACGACTTTTCAGTACTTTGCCACACTTTTCAGTACTTTGCCACGACTTTTCAGCACTTCGCCACAACTTTTCAGTACTTTGCCACACTTTTCAGTACTTTGCCACGACTTTGCCACAACTTTTCAGTATTTTGCCACTCTTTTCAGTACTTTGCCACGACTTTGCCACAACTTTTCAGTACTTTGCCACACTTTTCAGTACTTTGCCACGACTTTGCAGCACTTTGCCTCACTTTTCAGCACTTTGCCACAACTTTTCAGTACTTTGCCACACTTTTCAGTACTTTGCCACGACTTTGCAGCACTTTGCCACTCTTTTCAGTACTTTGCCACGACTTTGCCACAACTTTTCAGTACTTTGCCACACTTTTCAGTACTTTGCCACGACTTTTCAGCACTTCGCCACTACTTTTCAGAACTTTGCCACACTTTTCAGCACTTTGCCACAACTTTTCAGTACTTTGCCACACTTTTCAGCACTTTGCCACAACTTTTCAGTACTTTGCCACACTTTTCAGTACTTTGCCACGACTTTGCAGCACTTTGCCAAACTTTTCAGCACTTTGCCACAACTTTTCAGTACTTTGCCACACTTTTCAGTACTTTGCCACGACCTTGCAGCACTTTGCCACTCTTTTCAGTACTTTGCCACGACTTTCCCACAACTCTTCAGTACTTTGCCACACTTTTCAGTACTTTGCCACGACTTTTCAGTGTTTTGGCACTACTTTTCATCACTTTGCCACAACTTTTCAGTACTTTGCCACACTTTTCAACACTTTGCCACAACTTTTCAGTACTTTGCCACACTTTTCAGCACTTTGCCACGACTTTTCAGTACTTTGCCACACTTTTCAGTACTTTGCCACGACTTTTCAGCACTTCGCCACAACTTTTCAGTACTTTGCCACACTTTTCAGTACTTTGCCACGACTTTGCCACAACTTTTCAGTATTTTGCCACTCTTTTCAGTACTTTGCCACGACTTTGCCACAACTTTTCAGTACTTTGCCACACTTTTCAGTACTTTGCCACGACTTTGCAGCACTTTGCCTCACTTTTCAGCACTTTGCCACAACTTTTCAGTACTTTGCCACACTTTTCAGTACTTTGCCACGACTTTGCAGCACTTTGCCACTCTTTTCAGTACTTTGCCACGACTTTGCCACAACTCTTCAGTACTTTTCCACACTTTTCAGTACTTTGCCACGACTTTTCAGTACTCTGCCACTACTTTTCAGCACTTTGCCACAACTTTTCAGTACTTTGCCACACTTTTTAGCACTTTGCCACAACTTTTCAGTACTTTGCCACACTTTTCAGCACTTTGCCACAACTTTTCAGTACTTTGCCACACTTTTCAGTACTTTGCCACGACATTTCAGCACTTCGCCACAACTTTTCAGTACTTTGCCACACTTTTCAGTACTTTGCCACGACTTTGCCACAACTTTTCAGTATTTTGCCACTCTTTTCAGTACTTTGCCACGACTTTGCCACAACTTTTCAGTACTTTGCCACACTTTTCAGTACTTTGCATCGACTTTTCAGCACTTCGCCACTACTTTTCAGTACTTTGCCACACTTTTTAGCACTTTGCCACAACTTTTCAGTATTTGCCACACTTTTCAGTACTTTGCCACGACTTTGCCACAACTTTTCAGTACTTTGCCACACTTTTCAGTACTTTGCCACGACTTTTCAGCGCTTCGCCACTACTTTTCAGAACTTTGCCACACTTTTCAGCACTTTGCCACAACTTTTCAGTACTTTGCCACACTTTTCAGCACTTTGCCACGACTTTCCAGCACTTTGCCACACTTTTCAGCACTTTGCCACAACTTTTCAGTACTTTGCCACAACTTTTCAGTACTTTGTCACACTTTTCAGTACTTTGCCACGACTTTGCAGCACTTTGCCACTATTTTCAGTACTTTGCCACAACTTTGCCACAACTCTTCAGTACTTTTCCACACTTTTCAGTACTTTGCCACAACTTTTCAGTACTTTGCCACACTTTTCAGCACTTTGCCACGACTTTTCAGTACTTTGCCACACTTTTCAGTACTTTGCCACGACTTTTCAGCACTTCGCCACAACTTTTCAGTACTTTGCCACACTTTTCAGTACTTTGCCACGACTTTGCCACAACTTTTCAGTATTTTGCCACTCTTTTCAGTACTTTGCCACGACTTTGCCACAACTTTTCAGTACTTTGCCACACTTTTCAGTACTTTGCCACGACTTTGCAGCACTTTGCCTCACTTTTCAGCACTTTGCCACAACTTTTCAGTACTTTGCCACACTTTTCAGTACTTTGCCACGACTTTGCAGCACTTTGCCACTCTTTTCAGTACTTTGCCACGACTTTGCCACAACTTTTCAGTACTTTGCCACACTTTTCAGTACTTTGCCACGACTTTTCAGCACTTCGCCACTACTTTTCAGAACTTTGCCACACTTTTCAGCACTTTGCCACAACTTTTCAGTACTTTGCCACACTTTTCAGCACTTTGCCACAACTTTTCAGTACTTTGCCACACTTTTCAGTACTTTGCCACGACTTTGCAGCACTTTGCCAAACTTTTCAGCACTTTGCCACAACTTTTCAGTACTTTGCCACACTTTTCAGTACTTTGCCACGACCTTGCAGCACTTTGCCACTCTTTTCAGTACTTTGCCACGACTTTCCCACAACTCTTCAGTACTTTGCCACACTTTTCAGTACTTTGCCACGACTTTTCAGTGTTTTGGCACTACTTTTCATCACTTTGCCACAACTTTTCAGTACTTTGCCACACTTTTCAACACTTTGCCACAACTTTTCAGTACTTTGCCACACTTTTCAGCACTTTGCCACGACTTTTCAGTACTTTGCCACACTTTTCAGTACTTTGCCACGACTTTTCAGCACTTCGCCACAACTTTTCCGTACTTTGCCACACTTTTCAGTACTTTGCCACGACTTTGCCACAACTTTTCAGTATTTTGCCACTCTTTTCAGTACTTTGCCACGACTTTGCCACAACTTTTCAGTACTTTGCCACACTTTTCAGTACTTTGCCACGACTTTGCAGCACTTTGCCTCACTTTTCAGCACTTTGCCACAACTTTTCAGTACTTTGCCACACTTTTCAGTACTTTGCCACGACTTTGCAGCACTTTGCCACTCTTTTCAGTACTTTGCCACGACTTTGCCACAACTCTTCAGTACTTTTCCACACTTTTCAGTACTTTGCCACGACTTTTCAGTACTCTGCCACTACTTTTCAGCACTTTGCCACAACTTTTCAGTACTTTGCCACACTTTTTAGCACTTTGCCACAACTTTTCAGTACTTTGCCACACTTTTCAGCACTTTGCCACAACTTTTCAGTACTTTGCCACACTTTTCAGTACTTTGCCACGACATTTCAGCACTTCGCCACAACTTTTCAGTACTTTGCCACACTTTTCAGTACTTTGCCACGACTTTGCCACAACTTTTCAGTATTTTGCCACTCTTTTCAGTACTTTGCCACGACTTTGCCACAACTTTTCAGTACTTTGCCACACTTTTCAGTACTTTGCATCGACTTTTCAGCACTTCGCCACTACTTTTCAGTACTTTGCCACACTTTTTAGCACTTTGCCACAACTTTTCAGTATTTGCCACACTTTTCAGTACTTTGCCACGACTTTGCAGCACTTTGCCTCACTTTTCAGCACTTTGCCACAACTTTTCCGTACTTTGCCACGACTTTGCAGCACTTTGCCACTCTTTTCAGTACTTTGCCACGACTTTGCCACAACTCTTCAGTACTTTGCCACACTTTTCAGTACTTTGCCACGACTTTTCAGCACTTCGCCACAACTTTTCACACTTTGCCACACTTTTCAGTACTTTGCCACGACTTTGCCACGACTTTTCAGTACTTTGCCACCACTTTTCAGCACTTTGCCACAACTTTTCAGTACTTTGCCACACTTTTCAGCACTTTGCCACAACTTTCAGTACTTTGCCACACTTTTCAGCACTTTGACACAACTTTTCAGTACTTTGCCACACTTTTCAGTACTTTGCCACGACTTTGCAGCACTTTGCCACAACTTTTCAGTACTTTGCCACTCTTTTCAGTACTTAGCCACGACTTTGCCACAACTTTTCAGTACTTTGCCACACTTTTCAGTACTTTGCCTCGACTTTTCAGCACTTCGCCACAACTTTTCAGCACTTTGCCACAACTTTTCAGTACTTTGCCACACTTTTCAGCACTTTGCCACAACTTTTCTTTACTTTGCCACACTTTTCAGTACTTTGCCACGACTTTGCAGCACTTTGCCACACTTTTCAGCACTTTGCCACAACTTTTCAGTACTTTGCCACACTTTTCAGCACTTTGTCACAACTTTTCAGTACTTTGCCACACTTTTCAGTACTTTGCCACGACTTTGCAGCACTTTGCTACACTTTTCAGCACTTTGCCACAACTTTTCAGTACTTTGCCACACTTTTCAGTACTTTGCCACGACTTTGCCACGACTTTTCAGTACTTTGCCACTACTTTTCAGTACTTTGCCACGACTTTGCCACAACTTTTCAGTATTTTGCCACTCTTTTCAGTACTTTGCCACGACTTTGCCACAACTTTTCAGTACTTTGCCACACTTTTCAGTACTTTGCCACGACTTTGCAGCACTTTGCCTCACTTTTCAGCACTTTGCCACAACTTTTCAGTACTTTGCCACACTTTTCAGTACTTTGCCACGACTTTGCAGCACTTTGCCACTCTTTTCAGTACTTTGCCACGACTTTGCCACAACTTTTCAGTACTTTGCCACACTTTTCAGTACTTTGCCACGACTTTTCAGCACTTCGCCACTACTTTTCAGAACTTTGCCACACTTTTCAGCACTTTGCCACAACTTTTCAGTACTTTGCCACACTTTTCAGCACTTTGCCACAACTTTTCAGTACTTTGCCACACTTTTCAGTACTTTGCCACGACTTTGCAGCACTTTGCCAAACTTTTCAGCACTTTGCCACAACTTTTCAGTACTTTGCCACACTTTTCAGTACTTTGCCACGACCTTGCAGCACTTTGCCACTCTTTTCAGTACTTTGCCACGACTTTCCCACAACTCTTCAGTACTTTGCCACACTTTTCAGTACTTTGCCACGACTTTTCAGTGTTTTGGCACTACTTTTCATCACTTTGCCACAACTTTTCAGTACTTTGCCACACTTTTCAACACTTTGCCACAACTTTTCAGTACTTTGCCACACTTTTCAGCACTTTGCCACGACTTTTCAGTACTTTGCCACACTTTTCAGTACTTTGCCACGACTTTTCAGCACTTCGCCACAACTTTTCAGTACTTTGCCACACTTTTCAGTACTTTGCCACGACTTTGCCACAACTTTTCAGTATTTTGCCACTCTTTTCAGTACTTTGCCACGACTTTGCCACAACTTTTCAGTACTTTGCCACACTTTTCAGTACTTTGCCACGACTTTGCAGCACTTTGCCTCACTTTTCAGCACTTTGCCACAACTTTTCAGTACTTTGCCACACTTTTCAGTACTTTGCCACGACTTTGCAGCACTTTGCCACTCTTTTCAGTACTTTGCCACGACTTTGCCACAACTCTTCAGTACTTTTCCACACTTTTCAGTACTTTGCCACGACTTTTCAGTACTCTGCCACTACTTTTCAGCACTTTGCCACAACTTTTCAGTACTTTGCCACACTTTTTAGCACTTTGCCACAACTTTTCAGTACTTTGCCACACTTTTCAGCACTTTGCCACAACTTTTCAGTACTTTGCCACACTTTTCAGTACTTTGCCACGACATTTCAGCACTTCGCCACAACTTTTCAGTACTTTGCCACACTTTTCAGTACTTTGCCACGACTTTGCCACAACTTTTCAGTATTTTGCCACTCTTTTCAGTACTTTGCCACGACTTTGCCACAACTTTTCAGTACTTTGCCACACTTTTCAGTACTTTGCATCGACTTTTCAGCACTTCGCCACTACTTTTCAGTACTTTGCCACACTTTTTAGCACTTTGCCACAACTTTTCAGTATTTGCCACACTTTTCAGTACTTTGCCACGACTTTGCAGCACTTTGCCTCACTTTTCAGCACTTTGCCACAACTTTTCCGTACTTTGCCACGACTTTGCAGCACTTTGCCACTCTTTTCAGTACTTTGCCACGACTTTGCCACAACTCTTCAGTACTTTGCCACACTTTTCAGTACTTTGCCACGACTTTTCAGCACTTCGCCACAACTTTTCACACTTTGCCACACTTTTCAGTACTTTGCCACGACTTTGCCACGACTTTTCAGTACTTTGCCACCACTTTTCAGCACTTTGCCACAACTTTTCAGTACTTTGCCACACTTTTCAGCACTTTGCCACAACTTTTCAGTACTTTGCCACACTTTTCAGCACTTTGACACAACTTTTCAGTACTTTGCCACACTTTTCAGTACTTTGCCACGACTTTGCAGCACTTTGCCACAACTTTTCAGTACTTTGCCACTCTTTTCAGTACTTAGCCACGACTTTGCCACAACTTTTCAGTACTTTGCCACACTTTTCAGTACTTTGCCTCGACTTTTCAGCACTTCGCCACAACTTTTCAGCACTTTGCCACAACTTTTCAGTACTTTGTCACACTTTTCAGCACTTTGCCACAACTTTTCTTTACTTTGCCACACTTTTCAGTACTTTGCCACGACTTTGCAGCACTTTGCCACACTTTTCAGCACTTTGCCACAACTTTTCAGTACTTTGCCACACTTTTCAGCACTTTGTCACAACTTTTCAGTACTTTGCCACACTTTTCAGTACTTTGCCACGACTTTGCAGCACTTTGCTACACTTTTCAGCACTTTGCCACAACTTTTCAGTACTTTGCCACACTTTTCAGTACTTTGCCACGACTTTGCCACGACTTTTCAGTACTTTGCCACTACTTTTCAGCACTTTGACACAACTTTTCAGTACTTTGCCACACTTTTCAGCACTTTGCCACAACTTTTCAGTACTTTGCCACACTTTTCAGCACTTTGCCACAACTTCTCAGTACTTTGCCACACTTTTCAGTACATTGGCACGACTTTTCAGCACATCGCCACAACTTTTCAGTACTTTGCCACTACTTTTCAGCACTTTGCCACAACTTTTCAGTACTTTGCCACACTTTTCAGCACTTTGCCACAACTTTTCAGTACTTTGCCACACTTTTCAGCACTTTGCCACAACTTCTCAGTACTTTGCCACACTTTTCAGTACTTTGCCACGACTTTGCCACAACTTTTCAGTACTTTGCCACACTTTTCAGTACTTTGCCACGACTTTTCAGCACTTCACCACTACTTTTCAGAACTTTGCCACACTTTTCAGCACTTTGCCACAACTTTTCAGTACTTTGCCACACTTTTCAGCACTTTGCCACGACTTTCCAGCACTTTGCCACACTTTTCAGCACTTTGCCACAACTTTTCAGTACTTTGCCACAACTTTTCAGTACTTTGTCACACTTTTCAGTACTTTGCCACGACTTTGCAGCACTTTGCCACTATTTTCAGTACTTTGCCACAACTTTGCCACAACTCTTCAGTACTTTTCCACACTTTTCAGTACTTTGCCACGACTTTTCAGCACTTCGCCACAACTTTTCACACTTTGCCACACTTTTCAGTACTTTGCCACGACTTTGCCACGACTTTTCAGTACTTTGGCACTACTTTTCAGCACTTTGCCACAACTGTTCAGTACTTTGCCACACTTTTTAGCACTTTGCCACAACTTTTCAGTACTTTGCCTCACTTTTCAGCACTTTGCCACAACTTTTCAGTACTTTGCCACACTTTTCAGTACTTTGCCACGACTTTTCAGCACTTCGCCACAACTTTTCAGTACTTTGCCACACTTTTCAGTACTTTGCCACGACATTGCCACAACTTTTCAGTATTTTGCCACTCTTTTCAGTACTTTGCCACGACTTTGCCACAACTTTTCAGTACTTTGCCACACTTTTCAGTACTTTGCATCGACTTTTCAGCACTTCGCCACTACTTTTCAGTACTTTGCCATACTTTTTAGCACTTTGCCACAACTTTTCAGTATTTGCCACACTTTTCAGTACTTTGCCACGACTTTGCAGCACTTTGCCTCACTTTTCAGCACTTTGCCACAACTTTTCAGTACTTTGCCACGACTTTGCAGCACTTTGCCACTCTTTTCAGTACTTTGCCACGACTTTGCCACAACTCTTCAGTACTTTGCCACACTTTTCAGTACTTTGCCACGACTTTTCAGCACTTCGCCACAACTTTTCACACTTTGCCACACTTTTCAGTACTTTGCCACGACTTTGCCACGACTTTTCAGTACTTTGCCACTACTTTTCAGCACTTTGCCACAACTTTTCAGTACTTTGCCACACTTTTCAGCACTTTTCCACAACTTTTCTTTACTTTGCCACACTTTTCAGTACTTTGCCACGACTTTGCAGCACTTTGCCACACTTTTCAGCACTTTGCCACAACTTTTCAGTACTTTGCCACACTTTTCAGCACTTTGTCACAACTTTTCAGTACTTTGCCACACTTTTCAGTACTTTGCCACGACTTTGCAGCACTTTGCTTCACTTTTCAGCACTTTGCCACAACTTTTCAGTACTTTGCCCCACTTTTCAGTACTTTGCCACGACTTTGCCACGACTTTTCAGTACTTTGCCACTACTTTTCAGCACTTTGCCACAACTTTTCAGTACTTTGCCACACTTTTCAGCACTTTGCCACAACTTTTCAGTACTTTGCCACACTTTTCAGCACTTTGCCACAACTTCTCAGTACTTTGCCACACTTTTCAGTACATTGCCACGACTTTTCAGCACATCGCCACAACTTTTCAGTAATTTGCCACACTTTTCAGTACTTTGCCACGACTTTGCCACAACTTTTCAGTACTTTGCCACTCTTTTCAGTACTTTGCCACGACTTTGCCACAACTTTTCAGTACTTTGCCACACTTTTCAGTACTTTGCCACGACTTTTCAGCACTTCGCCACTACTTTTCAGAACTTTGCCACACTTTTCAGCACTTTGCCCCAACTTTTCAGTACTTTGCCACACTTTTCAGCACTTTGCCACGACTTTCCAGCACTTTGCCACATTTTTCAGCACTTTGCCACAACTTTTCAGTACTTTGCCACACTTTTCAGTACTTTGCCACGACTTTGGAGCACTTTGCCACTCTTTTCAGTACTTTGCCACGACTTTGCCACAACCCTTCAGTACTTTGCCACACTTTTCAGTACTTTGCCACGACTTTTCAGCACTTCGCCACAACTTTTCACACTTTGCCACACTTTTCAGTACTTTGCCACGACTTTGCCACGACTTTTCAGTACTTTGCCACTACTTTTCAGCACTTTGCCACAACTTTTCAGTACTTTGCCACACTTTTCAGCACTTTGCCACAACTTTTCAGTACTTTGCCACACTTTTCAGTACTTTGCCACGACTTTGCAGCACTTTGCCACAACTTTTCAGTACTTTGCCACTCTTTTCAGTACTTAGCCACGACTTTGCCACAACTTTTCAGTACTTTGCCACACTTTTCAGTACTTTGCCTCGACTTTTCAGCACTTCGCCACAACTTTTCAGTACTTTGCCACATTTTCAGTACTTTGCCATGAATTTGCCACGACTTTTCAGTACTTTGCCACTACTTTTCAGCACATTGCCACAACTTTTCAGTGCTTTGCCACACTTTTCAGCACTTTGCCACAACTTTTCTTTACTTTGCCACACTTTTCAGTACTTTGCCACGACTTTGCAGCACTTTGCCACACTTTTCAGCACTTTGCCACAACTTTTCAGTACTTTGCCACACTTTTCAGCACTTTGTCACAACTTTTCAGTACTTTGCCACACTTTTCAGTACTTTGCCACGACTTTGCAGCACTTTGCTTCACTTTTCAGCACTTTGCCACAACTTTTCAGTACTTTGCCACACTTTTCAGTACTTTGCCACGACTTTGCCACGACTTTTCAGTACTTTGCCACTACTTTTCAGCACTTTGCCACAACTTTTCAGTACTTTGCCACAACTTTTCAGTACTTTGCCACACTTTTCAGCACTTTGCCACAACTTCTCAATACTTTGCCACACTTTTCAGTACATTGCCACGACTTTTCAGCACATCGCCACAACTTTTCAGTAATTTGCCACACTTTTCAGTACTTTGCCACGACTTTGCCACAACTTTTCAGTACTTTGCCACTCTTTTCAGTACTTTGCCACGACTTTGCCACAACTTTTCAGTACTTTGCCACACTTTTCAGTACTTTGCCACGACTTTTCAGCACTTCGCCACTACTTTTCAGAACTTTGCCACACTTTTCAGCACTTTGCCACAACTTTTCAGTACTTTGCCACACTTTTCAGCACTTTGCCACGACTTTCCAGCACTTTGCCACATTTTTCAGCACTTTGCCACAACTTTTCAGTACTTTGCCACACTTTTCAGTACTTTGCCACGACTTTGCAGCACTTTGCCACTCTTTTCAGTACTTTGCCACGACTTTGCCACAACCCTTCAGTACTTTGCCACACTTTTCAGTACTTTGCCACGACTTTTCAGCACTTCGCCACTACTTTTCAGAACTTTGCCACACTTTTCAGCACTTTGCCACAACTTTTCAGCACTTTGCCACATTTTTCAGCACTTTGCCACAACTTTCCAGCACTTTGCCACATTTTTCATTACTTTGCCACGACTTTGCAGCACGTTGCCACTCTTATCAGTACTTTGCCACGACTTTGCCACAACTCTTCAGTACTTTTCCACACTTTTCAGTACTTTGCCACGACTTTTCAGCACTTCGCCACAACTTTTCACACTTTGCCACACTTTTCAGTACTTTGCCACGACTTTGCCACGACTTTTTAGTACTTTGCCACTACTTTTCAGCACTTTGCCACAACTTTTCAGTACTTTGCCACACTTTTTAGCACTTTGCCACAACTTTTCAGTACTTTGCCACACTTTTCAGCACTTTGCCACAACTTTTCAGTACTTTGCCACACTTTTCAGAACTTTGCCACGACTTTTCAGCACTTCGCCACAACTTTTCAGTACTTTGCCACACTTTTCAGTACTTTGCCACGACATTGCCACAACTTTTCAGTATTTTGCCACTATTTTCAGTACTTTGCCACGACTTTGCCACAACTCTTCAGTACTTTGCAACACTTTTCAGTACTTTGCATCGACTTTTCAGCACTTCGCCACTACTTTTCAGTACTTTGCCACACTTTTTAGTACTTTGCCACAACTTTTCAGTATTTGCCACACTTTTCAGTACTTTGCCACGACTTTGCAGCACTTTGCCTCACTTTTCAGCACTTTGCCACAACTTTTCATTACTTTGCCACGACTTTGCAGCACTTTGCCACTCTTTTCAGTACTTTGCCACGACTTTGCCACAACTCTTCAGTACTTTGCCACACTTTTCACTACTTTGCCACGACTTTTCAGCACTTCGCCACAACTTTTCACACTTTGCCACACTTTTCAGTACTTTGCCGCGACTTTGCCACGACTTTTCAGTACTTTGCCACTACTTTTCAGCACTTTGCCACAACTTTTCAGTACTTTGCCACACTTTTCAGCACTTTGCCACAACTTTTCAGTACTTTGCCACACTTTTCAGCACTTTGCCACAACTTTTCAGTACTTTGCCACACTTTTCAGTACTTTGCCACGACTTTGCAGCACTTTGCCACAACTTTTCAGTACTTTGCCACTCTTTTCAGTACTTAGCCACGAATTTGCCACAACTTGTCAGTACTTTGCCACACTTTTCAGTACTCTGCCTCGACTTTTCAGCACTTCGCCACAACTTTTCAGTACTTTGCCACATTTTCAGTACTTTGCCACGAATTTGCCACGACTTTTCAGTACTTTGCCACTACTTTTCAGCACTTTGCCACAACTTTTCAGTACTTTGCCACA
The DNA here is from genome assembly GCF_978046115.1 of Saccoglossus kowalevskii. Taxonomy (NCBI): domain Eukaryota; kingdom Metazoa; phylum Hemichordata; class Enteropneusta; family Harrimaniidae; genus Saccoglossus; species Saccoglossus kowalevskii. Next base: position 637,194 of record NW_028188619.1, on the reverse strand, counting down.
CTTTTCAGCACTTTGCCACAACTTTTCTTTACTTTGCCACACTTTTCAGTACTTTGCCACGACTTTGCAGCACTTTGCCACACTTTTCAGCACTTTGCCACAACTTTTCAGTACTTTGCCACACTTTTCAGCACTTTGTCACAACTTTTCAGTACTTTGCCACACTTTTCAGTACTTTGCCACGACTTTGCAGCACTTTGCTACACTTTTCAGCACTTTGCCACAACTTTTCAGTACTTTGCCACACTTTTCAGTACTTTGCCACGACTTTTCAGTACTTTGCCACTACTTTTCAGCACTTTGCCACAACTTTTCAGTACTTTGCCACACTTTTCAGCACTTTGCCACAACTTTTCAGTACTTTGCCACACTTTTCAGCACTTTGCCACAACTTCTCAGTACTTTGCCACACTTTTCAGTACATTGCCACGACTTTTCAGCACATCGCCACAACTTTTCAGTAATTTGCCACACTTTTCAGTACTTTGCCACGACTTTGCCACAACTTTTCAGTACTTTGCCACTCTTTTCAGTACTTTGCCACGACTTTGCCACAACTTTTCAGTACTTTGCCACACTTTTCAGTACTTTGCCACGACTTTTCAGCACTTCGCCACTACTTTTCAGAACTTTGCCATACTTTTCAGCACTTTGCCACAACTTTTCAGTACTTTGCCACACTTTTCAGCACTTTGCCACGACTTTTCAGTACTTTGCCACACTTTTCAGCACTTTGCCACAACTTTTCAGTACTTTGCCACACTTTTCAGCACTTTGCCACAACTTTTCAGTACTTTGTCACAATTTTCAGTACTTTGCCACGGCTTTGCAGCACTTTGCCACAACTTTTCAGTACTTTGCCACTCTTTTCAGTACTTAGCCACGACTTTGCCACAACTTTTCAGTACTTTGCCACACTTTTCAGTACTTTGCCTCGACTTTTCAACACTTCGCCACCACTTTTCAGTACTTTGCCACATTTTCAGTACTTTGCCACGAATTTGCCACGACTTTTCAGTACTTTGCCACTACTTTTCAGCACTTTGCCACAACTTTTCAGTACTTTGCCACACTTTTCAGCACTTTGCCACAACTTTTCTTTACTTTGCCACACTTTTCAGTACTTTGCCACGACTTTGCAGCACTTTGCCACACTTTTCAGCACTTTGCCACAACTTTTCAGTACTTTGCCACACTTTTCAGCACTTTGTCACAACTTTTCAGTACTTTGCCACACTTTTCAGTACTTTGCCACGACTTTGCAGCACTTTACTACACTTTTCAGCACTTTGCCACAACTTTTCAGTACTTTGCCACACTTTTCAGTACTTTGCCACGACTTTGCCACGACTTTTCAGTACTTTGCCACTACTTTTCAGCACTTTGCCACAACTTTTCAGTACTTTGCCACACTATTCAGCACTTTGCCACAACTTTTCAGTACTTTGCCACACTTTTCAGCACTTTGCCACAACTTTTCAGTACTTTGCCACACTTTTCAGTACTTTGCCACGACTTTGCAGCACTTTGCCACAACTTTTCAGTACTTTGCCACTCTTTTCAGTACTTAGCCACGAATTTGCCACAACTTGTCAGTACTTTGCCACACTTTTCAGTACTTTGCCTCGACTTTTCAGCACTTCGCCACAACTTTTCAGTACTTTGCCACATTTTCAGTACTTTGCCACGAATTTGCCACGACTTTTCAGTACTTTGCCACTACTTTTCAGCACTTTGCCACAACTTTTCAGTACTTTGCCACACTTTTCAGCACTTTGCCACAACTTTTCTTTACTTTGCCACACTTTTCAGTACTTTGCCACGACTTTGCAGCACTTTGCCACACTTTTCAGCACTTTGCCACAACTTTTCAGTACTTTGCCACACTTTTCAGCACTTTGTCACAACTTTTCAGTACTTTGCCACACTTTTCAGTACTTTGCCACGACTTTGCAGCACTTTGCTACACTTTTCAGCACTTTGCCACAACTTTTCAGTACTTTGCCACACTTTTCAGTACTTTGCCACGACTTTGCACGACTTTTCAGTACTTTGCCACTACTTTTCAGCACTTTGCCACAACTTTTCAGTACTTTGCCACACTTTTCAGCACTTTGCCACAACTTTTCAGTACTTTGCCACACTTTTCAGCATTTTGCCACAACTTCTCAGTACTTTGCCACACTTTTCAGTACATTGCCACGACTTTTCAGCACATCGCCACAACTTTTCAGTAATTTGCCACACTTTTCAGTACTTTGCCACGACTTTGCCACAACTTTTCAGTACTTTGCCACTCTTTTCAGTACTTTGCCACGACTTTGCCACAACTTTTCAGTACTTTGCCACACTTTTCAGTACTTTGCCACGACTTTTCAGCACTTCGCCACTACTTTTCAGAACTTTGCCACACTTTTCAGCACTTTGCCACAACTTTTCAGTACTTTGCCACACTTTTCAGCACTTTGCCACGACTTTTCAGTACTTTGCCACACTTTTCAGCACTTTGCCACAACTTTTCAGTACTTTGCCACAACTTTTCAGTACTTTGCCACTCTTTTCAGTACTTAGCCACGACTTTGCCACAACTTTTCAGTACTTTGCCACACTTTTCAGTACTTTGCCTCGACTTTTCAACACTTCGCCACAACTTTTCAGTACTTTGCCACATTTTCAGTACTTTGCCACGAATTTGCCACGACTTTTCAGTACTTTGCCACTACTTTTCAGCACTTTGCCACAACTTTTCAGTACTTTGCCACACTTTTCAGCACTTTGCCACAACTTTTCTTTACTTTGCCACACTTTTCAGTACTTTGCCACGACTTTGCAGCACTTTGCCACACTTTTCAGCACTTTGCCACAACTTTTCAGTACTTTGCCACACTTTTCAGCACTTTGTCACAACTTTTCAGTACTTTGCCACACTTTTCAGTACTTTGCCACGACTTTGCAGCACTTTACTACACTTTTCAGCACTTTGCCACAACTTTTCAGTACTTTGCCACACTTTTCAGTACTTTGCCACGACTTTGCCACGACTTTTCAGTACTTTGCCACTACTTTTCAGCACTTTGCCACAACTTTTCAGTACTTTGCCACACTTTTCAGCACTTTGCCACAACTTTTCAGTACTTTGCCACACTTTTCAGCACTTTGCCACAACTTTTCAGTACTTTGCCACACTTTTCAGTACTTTGCCACGACTTTGCAGCACTTTGCCACAACTTTTCAGTACTTTGCCACTCTTTTCAGTACTTAGCCATGACTTTGCCACAACTTTTCAGTACTTTGCCACACTTTTCAGTACTTTGCCTCGACTTTTCAGCACTTCGCCACAACTTTTCAGTACTTTGCCACATTTTCAGTACTTTGCCACGAATTTGCCACGACTTTTCAGTACTTTGCCACTACTTTTCAGCACTTTGCCACAACTTTTCAGTACTTTGCCACACTTTTCAGCACTTTGCCACAACTTTTCTTTACTTTGCCACACTTTTCAGTACTTTGCCACGACTTTGCAGCACTTTGCCACACTTTTCAGCACTTTGCCACAACTTTTCAGTACTTTGCCACACTTTTCAGCACTTTGTCACAACTTTTCAGTACTTTGCCACACTTTTCAGTACTTTGCCACGACTTTGCAGCACTTTGCTACACTTTTCAGCACTTTGCCACAACTTTTCAGTACTTTGCCACACTTTTCAGTACTTTCCCACGACTTTGCCACGACTTTTCAGTACTTTGCCACTACTTTTCAGCACTTTGCCACAACTTTTCAGTACTTTGCCACACTTTTCAGCACTTTGCCACAACTTTTCAGTACTTTGCCACAATTTTCAGCACTTTGCCACAACTTCTCAGTACTTTGCCACACTTTTCAGTACATTGCCACGACTTTTCAGCACATCGCCACAACTTTTCAGTAATTTGCCACACTTTTCAGTACTTTGCCACGACTTTGCCACAACTTTTCAGTACTTTGCCACTCTTTTCAGTACTTTGCCACGACTTTGCCACAACTTTTCAGTACTTTGCCACACTTTTCAGTACTTTGCCACGACTTTTCAGCACTTCGCCACTACTTTTCAGAACTTTGCCACACTTTTCAGCACTTTGCCACAACTTTTCAGTACTTTGCCACACTTTTCAGCACTTTGCCACGACTTTTCAGTACTTTGCCACACTTTTCAGCACTTTGCCACAACTTTTCAGTACTTTGCCACACTTTTCAGCACTTTGCCACAACTTTTCAGTACTTTGCCACACTTTTCAGTACTTTGCCACGACTTTGCAGCACTTTGCCACAACTTTTCAGTACTTTGCCACTCTTTTCAGTACTTAGCCACGACTTTGCCACAACTTTTCAGTACTTTGCCACACTTTTCAGTACTTTGCCTCGACTTTTCAGCACTTCGCCACAACTTTTCAGTACTTTGCCACATTTTCAGTACTTTGCCACGAATTTGCCACGACTTTTCAGTACTTTGCCACTACTTTTCAGCACTTTGCCACAACTTTTCAGTACTTTGCCACACTTTTCAGCACTTTGCCACAACTTTTCTTTACTTTGCCACACTTTTCAGTACTTTGCCACGACTTTGCAGCGCTTTGCCCACACTTTTCAGCACTTTGCCACAACTTTTCAGTACTTTGCCACACTTTTCAGCACTTTGTCACAACTTTTCAGTACTTTGCCACACTTTTCAGTACTTTGCCACGACTTTGCAGCACTTTGCTACACTTTTCAGCACTTTGCCACAACTTTTCAGTACTTTGCCACACTTTTCAGTACTTTGCCACGACTTTGCCACGACTTTTCTGTACTTTGCCACTACTTTTCAGCACTTTGCCACAACTTTTCAGTACTTTGCCACATTTTCAGTACTTTGCCACGAATTTGCCACGACTTTTCAGTACTTTGCCACTACTTTTCAGCACTTTGCCACAACTTTTCAGTACTTTGCCACACTTTTCAGCACTTTGCCACAACTTTTCTTTACTTTGCCACACTTTTCAGTACTTTGCCACGACTTTGCAGCACTTTGCCACACTTTTCAGCACTTAGCCACAACTTTTCAGTACTTTGCCACACTTTTCAGCACTTTGCCACAACTTTTCAGTACTTTGCCACACTTTTCAGCACTTTGCCACAACTTCTCAGTACTTTACCACACTTTTCAGTACATTGCCACGACTTTTCAGCACATCGCCACAACTTTTCAGTAATTTGCCACACTTTTCAGTACTTTGCCACGACTTTGCCACAACTTTTCAGTACTTTGCCACTCTTTTCAGTACTTTGCCACGACTTTGCCACAACTTTTCAGTACTTTGCCACACTTTTCAGTACTTTGCCACGACTTTTCAGCACTTCGCCACTACTTTTCAGAACTTTGCCACACTTTTCAGCTCTTTGCCACAACTTTTCAGTACTTTGCCACACTTTTCAGCACTTTGCCACGACTTTCCAGCACTTTGCCACACTTTTCAGCACTTTGCCACAACTTTTCAGTACTTTGCCACACTTTTCAGTACTTTGCCACGACTTTGCAGCACTTTGCCACTCTTTTCAGTACTTTGCCACGACTTTGCCACAACCCTTCATTACTTTGCCACACTGTTCAGTACTTTGCCACGACTTTTCGGTACTTTGCCACTACTTTTCAGCACTTTGCCACAACTTTTCAGTACTTTGCCACACTTTTCAGGACTTTGCCACAAATTTTCAGTACTTTGCCACACTTTTCAGCACTTTGCCATAACTTTTCAGTACTTTGCCACACTTTTCAGTACTTTGCCACTACTTTTCAGCACTTTGCCACAACTTTTCAGTACTTTGCCACACTTTTCAGGACTTTGCCACAACTTTTCAGTACTTTGCCACACTTTTCAGCACTTTGCCACAACTTTTCAGTACTTTGCCACACTTTTCAGTACTTTCCCGCGACTTTTCAGCACTTCGCCACAACTTTCCAGTACTTTGCCACACTTTTCAGTACTTTGCCACGACTTTGCCACAACTTTTCAGTACTTTGCCACTCTTTTCAGTACTTTGCCACGACTTTGCCACAACTTTTCAGTACTTTGCCACACTTTTCAGTACTTTGCCACGACTTTTCAGCACTTCGCCACTACTTTTCAGTACTTTGCCACACTTTTCAGCATTTTGCCACAACTTTTCAGTACTTTGCCACACTTTTCAGTACTTTGCCACGACTTTGCAGCACTTTGCCACACTTTTCAGCACTTTGCCAAAACTTTTCAGTACTTTGCCACACTTTTCAGTTCTTTGCCACGACTTTCCAGCACATTGCCACTCTTTTCAGTACTCTGCCACGACTTTGCCACAACTCTTCAGTACTTTGCCACACTTTTCAGTACTTTGCCACGACTTTTCAACTTTGCCACAACTTTTCAGTACTTTGCCACACTTTTCAGTACTTTGCCACGACTTTGCCACGACTTTTCAGTACTTTGCCACTACTTTTCAGAACTTTGCCACAACTTTTCAGTACTTCGCCACACTTTTCAGCACTTTGCCACAACTTTTCAGTACTTTGCCACACTTTTCATTTCTTTGCCACGACTTTGCAGCACTTTGCCACTCTTTTCAGAACTTTGCCACAACTTTTCAGTACTTTGCTACACTTTTCAGCACTTTGCCACGACTTTGCCACAACTTTTCAGTACTTTGCCACTCTTTTCAGTACTTTGCCACGACTTTGCCACAACTTTTCAGTACTTTGCCACACTTTTCAGTACTTTGCCACGACTTTTCAGCACTTCGCCACTACTTTTCAGAACTTTGCCACACTTTTCAGCTCTTTGCCACAACTTTTCAGTACTTTGCCACACTTTTCAGCACTTTGCCACGACTTTCCAGCACTTTGCCACACTTTTCATCACTTTGCCACAACTTTTCAGTACTTTGCCACACTTTTCAGTACTTTGCCACGACTTTGCAGCACTTTGCCACTCTTTTCAGTACTTTGCCACGACTTTGCCACAACCCTTCATTACTTTGCCACACTGTTCAGTACTTTGCCACGACTTATCGGTACTTTGCCACTACTTTTCAGCACTTTGCCACAACTTTTCAGTACTTTGCCACACTTTTCAGGACTTTGCCACAAATTTTCAGTACTTTGCCACACTTTTCAGCACTTTGCCATAACTTTTCAGTACTTTGCCACACTTTTCATTACTTTGCCACTACTTTTCAGCACTTTGCCACAACTTTTCAGTACTTTGCCACACTTTTCAGGACTTTGCCACAACTTTTCAGTACTTTGCCACACTTTTCAGCACTTTGCCACAACTTTTCAGTACTTTGCCACACTTTTCAGTACTTTCCCGCGACTTTTCAGCACTTCGCCACAACTTTTCAGTACTTTGCCACACTTTTCAGTACTTTGCCACGACTTTGCCACAACTTTTCAGTACTTTGCCACTCTTTTCAGTACTTTGCCACGACTTTGCCACAACTTTTCAGTACTTTGCCACACTTTTCAGTACTTTGCCACGACTTTTCAGCACTTCGCCACTACTTTTCAGTACTTTGCCACATTTTTCAGCACTTTGCCACAACTTTTCAGTACTTTGCCACACTTTTCAGTACTTTGCCACGACTTTGCAGCACTTTGCCACACTTTTCAGCACTTTGCCAAAACTTTTCAGTACTTTGCCACACTTTTCAGTTCTTTGCCACGACTTTCAAGCACATTGCCACTCTTTTCAGTACTTTGCCACGACTTTGCCACAACTCTTCAGTACTTTGCCACACTTTTCAGTACTTTGCCACGACTTTTCAACTTTGCCACAACTTTTCAGTACTTTGCCACACTTTTCAGTACTTTGCCACGACTTTGCCACGACTTTTCAGTACTTTGCCACTACTTTTCAGAACTTTGCCACAACTTTTCAGTACTTTGCCACACTTTTCAGCACTTTGCCACAACTTTTCAGTACTTTGCCACACGTTTCATTTCTTTGCCACGACTTTGCAGCACTTTGCCACTCTTTTCAGAACTTGGCCACAACTTTTCAGTACTTTGCTACACTTTTCAGGACTTTGCCACAACTTTTCAGTACTTTGCCACACTTTTCAGTACTTTGCCACGACTTTGCCACGACTTTTCAGTACTTTGCCACTACTTTTCAGCACTTTGCCACAACTTTTCAGTACTTTGCCACACTTTTCAGCACTTTGCCACAACTTTTCAGTACTTTGCCACACTTTTCAGCACTTTGCCACAACTTCTCAGTACTTTGCCACACTTTTCAGTACATTGCCACGACTTTTCAGCACATCGCCACAACTTTTCAGTAATTTGCCACACTTTTCAGTACTTTGCCACGACTTTGCCACCACGTTTCAGTACTTTGCCACTCTTTTCAGTACTTTGACACGACTTTGCCACAACTTTTCAGTACTTTGCCACACTTTTCAGTACTTTGCCACGACTTTTCAGCACTTCGCCACTACTTTTCAGAACTTTGCCACACTTTTCAGCACTTTGCCACAACTTTTCAGTACTTTGCCACACTTTTCAGCACTTTGCCACGACTTTCCAGCACTTTGCCACACCTTTCAGCACTTTGCCACAACTTTTCAGTACTTTGCCACACTTTTCAGTACTTTGCCACGACTTTGCAGCACTTTGCCACTCTTTTCAGTACTTTGCCACGACTTTGCCACAACCCTTCAGTACTTTGCCACACTTTTCAGTACTTTGCCACGACTTTTCAGTACTTTGCCACTACTTTTCAGCACTTTGCCACAACTTTTCAGTACTTTGCCACACTTTTCAGGACTTTGCCACAAATTTTCAGTACTTTGCCACACTTTTCAGCACTTTGCCATAACTTTTCAGTACTTTGCCACACTTTTCAGTACTTTGCCACTACTTTTCAGCACTTTGCCACAACTTTTCAGTACTTTGCCACACTTTTCAGGAGTTTGCCACAAGTTTTCAGTACTTTGCCACACTTTTCAGCACTTTGCCACAACTTTTCAGTACTTTGCCACACTTTTCAGTACTTTCCCGCGACTTTTCAGCACTTCGCCACAACTTTTCAGTACTTTGCCACACTTTTCAGTACTTTGCCACGACTTTTCCACAACTTTTCAGTACTTTGCCACGACTTTTCAGCACTTCGCCACAACTTTTCACACTTTGCCACACTTTTCAGCACTTTGCCACAACTTTTCAGTACTTTGCCACACTTTTCAGCACATTGCCACAACTTTTCAGTACTTTGCCACACTTTTCAGTACTTTGCCACGACTTTGCAGCACTTTGCCACACTTTTCAGCACTTTGCCACAACTTTTCTTTACTTTGCCACACATTTCAGTACTTTGCCACGACTTTGCAGCACTTTGCCACACTTTTCAGCACTTTGCCACAACTTTTCAGTACTTTGCCTCACTTTTCAGTTCTTTGCCACGACTTTGCAGCATTTTGCCACTCTTTTCAGTTCTTTGCCACGACTTTGCCACAACTCTTCAGTACTTTGCCACACTTTTCAGTACTTTGCCTCGAGTTTTCAGCACTTTGCCACAACTTTTCAGTACTTTGTCACACTTTTCAGTACTTTGCCACGACTTTGCCACGACTTTTCAGTACTTTGCCACTACTTTTCAGAACTTTGCCACAACTTTTCAGTGCTTTGCCACACTTTTCAGCACTTTGCCACAACTTTTCAGTACTTGCCACACTTTTCAGTACTTTGCCACAACTTTGCAGCACTTTGCCACAACTTTTCAGTACTTTGCCACTCTTTTCAGTACTTAGCCACGACTTTGCCACAACTTTTCAGTACTTTGCCACACTTTTCAGTACTTTGCCTCGACTTTTCAGCACTTCGCCACAACTTTTCAGTACTTTGCCACGACTTTGCCACGACTTTTCAGTACTTTGCCACAACTTTTCAGTACTTTGCCACACTTTTCAGCACTTTGCCACAACTTTTCTTTACTTTGCCACACTTTTCCGTACTTTGCCACGACTTTGCAGCACTTTGCCACACTTTTCAGCACTTTGCCACAACTTTTCAGTACTTTGGCACACTTTTCGCACTTTGCCACAACTTTTAGGTACTTTGCCACACTTTTCAGTACTTTGCCACGACCTTGCAGCACTTTGCCACACTTTTCAGCACTTTGCCACAACTTTTTAGTACTTTGCCACACTTTTCAGTACTTTGCCACGACTTTGCAGTACTTTGCCACACTTTTCAGTACTTTGCCACGACTTTGCAGCACTTTGCCACAACTTTTCAGTACTTTGCCACACTTTTCAGTACTTTGCCACGACTTTGCAGCACATTGCCTCACTTTTCAGCACTTTGCCACAACTTTTCAGTACTTTGCCACACTTTTCAGTACTTTGCCACGACTTTGCAGCACTTTGCCACTCTTTTCAGTACTTTGCCACGACTTTGCCACAACTCTTCAGTACTTTTCCACACTTTTCAGTACTTTGCCACGACTTTTCAGCACTTCGCCACAACTTTTCACACTTTGCCACACTTTTCAGTACTTTGCCACGACATTGCCACGACTTTTCAGTACTTTGCCACTACTTTTCAGCACTTTGCCACAACTTTTCAGTACTTTGCCACACTTTTCAGTACATTGCCACGACTTTTCAGCACTTTGCCACAACTTTTCAGTACTTTGCCACACTTTTCAGTACTTTGCCACGACTTTGCCACAACTTTTCAGTACTTTGCCACTCTTTTCAGTACTTTGCCACGACTTTGCCACAACTTTTCAATACTTTGCCACACTTTTCAGCACTTTGCCACAACTTTTCAGTACTTTGCCACACTTTTCAGCACTTTGCCACAACTTTTCAGTACTTTGCCACACTTTTCAGTACATTGCCACGACTTTTCAGCACTTCGCCACAACTTTTCAGTACTTTGCCACACTTTTCAGTACTTTGCCACGACTTTGCCACAACTTTTCAGTACTTTGCCACTCTTTTCAGTACTTTGCCACGACTTTTCAGCACTTCGCCACTACTTTTCAGTACTTTGCCACACTTTTCAGCACTTTGCCACAACTTTTCAGTACTTTGCCACACTTTTCAGCACTTTGCCACGACTTTGCAGCACTTTGCCACAACTTTTCAGTACTTTGCCACACTTTTCAGCACTTTGCCACGACTTTGCAACACTTTGCCACACTTTTCAGCACTTTGCCACAACTTTTCAGTACTTTGCCACACTTTTCAGTACTTTGCCACGACTTTGCAGCACTTTGCCACTCTTTTCAGTACTTTGCCACGACTTTGCCACAACTCTTCAGTACTTTGCCACACTTTTCAGTACTTTGCCACGACTTTTCAGTACTTTGCCACTACTTTTCAGCACTTTGCCACAACTTTTCAGTACTTTGCCACACTTTTCAGCACTTTGCCACAACTTTTCAGTACTTTGCCACACTTTTCAGCACTTTGCCACTACTTTTCAGTACTTTGCCACACTTTTCAGTACTTTGCCACGTCTTTTCAGCACTTCGCCACAACTTTTCAGTACTTTGCCACACTTTTCAGTACTTTGCCACGACTTTGCCACAACTTTTCAGTACTTTGCCACTCTTTTCAGTACTTTGCCACGACTTTGCCACAACTTTTCAGTACTTTGCCACACTTTTCTGTACTTTGCCACGACTTTTCAGCACTTCGCCACTACTTTTCAGTACTTTGCCACACTTTTCAGCACTTTGCCACAACTTTAGAGTACTTTGCCACACTTTTCAGTACTTTGCCACGACTTTGCAGCACTTTGCCACACTTTTCAGCACTTTGCCACAACTTTTCAGTACTTTGCCACACTTTTCAGTTCTTTGCCACGACTTTGCAGCACTTTGCCACTCTTTTCAGTACTTTGCCACGACTTTGCCACAACTCTTCAGTACTTTGCCACACTTTTCAGTACTTTGCCACGACTTTTCAGCACTTCGCCACAACTTTTCAGTACTTTGCCTCACTTTTCAGTACTTTGCCACGTATTTGCCACGACTTTTCAGTACTTTGCCACTACTTTTCAGCACTTTGCCACAACTTTTCAGTACTTTGCCACACTTTTCAGCACTTTGCCACAACTTTTCAGTACTTTGCCACACTTTTCAGCACTTTGCCACAACTCTTCAGTACTTTGCCACACTTTTCAGTACTTTGCCTCGACTTTTCAGCACTTCGCCACAACTTTTCAGTACTTTGCCACACTTTTCAGTACTTTGCCACGACTTTGCCACGACTTTTCAGTATTTTGCCACTACTTTTCAGCACGCTGCCACAACTTTTCAGTACTTTGCCACACTTTTCAGCACTTTGCCACGACTTTGCCACGACTTTTCAGTACTTTGCCACTACTTTTCAGCACTTTGCCACAACTTTTCAGTACTTTGCCACACTTTTCAGCACTTTGCCATAACTTTTCTTTACTTTGCCACACTTTTCCGTACTTTGCCACGACTTTGCAGCACTTTGCCACACTTTTCAGCACTTTGCCACAACTTTTCAGTACTTTGGCACACTTTTCGCACTTTGCCACAACTTTTAGGTACTTTGCCACACTTTTCAGTACTTTGCCACGACCTTGCAGCACTTTGCCACACTTTTCAGCACTTTGCCACAACTTTTTAGTACTTTGCCACACTTTTCAGTACTTTGCCACGACTTTGCAGTACTTTGCCACACTTTTCAGTACTTTGCCACGACTTTGCAGCACTTTGCCCCAACTTTTCAGTACTTTGCCACACTTTTCAGTACTTTGCCACGACTTTGCAGCACTTTGCCTTACTTTTCAGCACTTTGCCACAACTTTTCAGTACTTTGCCACACTTTTCAGTACTTTGCCACGACTTTGCAGCACTTTGCCACTCTTTTCAGTACTTTGCCACGACTTTGCCACAACTCTTCAGTACTTTTCCACACTTTTCAGTACTTTGCCACGACTTTTCAGCACTTCGCCACAACTTTTCACACTTTGCCACACTTTTCAGTACTTTGCCACGACATTGCCACGACTTTTCAGTACTTTGCCACTACTTTTCAGCACTTTGCCACAACATTTCAGTACTTTGCCACACTTTTCAGTACATTGCCACGACTTTTCAGCACTTCGCCACAACTTTTCATTACTTTGCCACACTTTTCAGTACTTTGCCACGACTTTTCCACAACTTTTCAGTACTTTGCCACGACTTTTCAGCACTTCGCCACAACTTTTCACACTTTGCCACACTTTTCAGCACTTTGCCACAACTTTTCAGTACTTTGCCACACTTTTCAGCACATTGCCACAACTTTTCAGTACTTTGCCACACTTTTCAGTACTTTGCCACGACTTTGCAGCACTTTGCCACACTTTTCAGCACTTTGCCACAACTTTTCTTTACTTTGCCACACATTTCAGTACTTTGCCACGACTTTGCAGCACTTTGCCACACTTTTCAGCACTTTGCCACAACTTTTCAGTACTTTGCCTCACTTTTCAGTTCTTTGCCACGACTTTGCAGCATTTTGCCACTCTTTTCAGTTCTTTGCCACGACTTTGCCACAACTCTTCAGTACTTTGCCACACTTTTCAGTACTTTGCCTCGAGTTTTCAGCACTTTGCCACAACTTTTCAGTACTTTGTCACACTTTTCAGTACTTTGCCACGACTTTGCCACGACTTTTCAGTACTTTGCCACTACTTTTCAGAACTTTGCCACAACTTTTCAGTGCTTTGCCACACTTTTCAGCACTTTGCCACAACTTTTCAGTACTTGCCACACTTTTCAGTACTTTGCCACAACTTTGCAGCACTTTGCCACAACTTTTCAGTACTTTGCCACTCTTTTCAGTACTTAGCCACGACTTTGCCACAACTTTTCAGTACTTTGCCACACTTTTCAGTACTTTGCCTCGACTTTTCAGCACTTCGCCACAACTTTTCAGTACTTTGCCACGACTTTGCCACGACTTTTCAGTACTTTGCCACAACTTTTCAGTACTTTGCCACACTTTTCAGCACTTTGCCACAACTTTTCTTTACTTTGCCACACTTTTCCGTACTTTGCCACGACTTTGCAGCACTTTGCCACACTTTTCAGCACTTTGCCACAACTTTTCAGTACTTTGGCACACTTTTCGCACTTTGCCACAACTTTTAGGTACTTTGCCACACTTTTCAGTACTTTGCCACGACCTTGCAGCACTTTGCCACACTTTTCAGCACTTTGCCACAACTTTTTAGTACTTTGCCACACTTTTCAGTACTTTGCCACGACTTTGCAGTACTTTGCCACACTTTTCAGTACTTTGCCACGACTTTGCAGCACTTTGCCACAACTTTTCAGTACTTTGCCACACTTTTCAGTACTTTACCACGACTTTGCAGCACTTTGCCTCACTTTTCAGCACTTTGCCACAACTTTTCAGTACTTTGCCACACTTTTCAGTACTTTGCCACGACTTTGCAGCACTTTGCCACTCTTTTCAGTACTTTGCCACGACTTTGCCACAACTCTTCAGTACTTTTCCACACTTTTCAGTACTTTGCCACGACTTTTCAGCACTTCGCCACAACTTTTCACACTTTGCCACACTTTTCAGTACTTTGCCACGACATTGCCACGACTTTTCAGTACTTTGCCACTACTTTTCAGCACTTTGCCACAACTTTTCAGTACTTTGCCACACTTTTCAGTACATTGCCACGACTTTTCAGCACTTTGCCACAACTTTTCAGTACTTTGCCACACTTTTCAGTACTTTGCCACGACTTTGCCACAACTTTTCAGTACTTTGCCACTCTTTTCAGTACTTTGCCACGACTTTGCCACAACTTTTCAATACTTTGCCACACTTTTCAGCACTTTGCCACAACTTTTCAGTACTTTGCCACACTTTTCAGCACTTTGCCACAACTTTTCAGTACTTTGCCACACTTTTCAGTACATTGCCACGACTTTTCAGCACTTCGCCACAACTTTTCAGTACTTTGCCACACTTTTCAGTACTTTGCCACGACTTTGCCACAACTTTTCAGTACTTTGCCACTCTTTTCAGTACTTTGCCACGACTTTTCAGCACTTCGCCACTACTTTTCAGTACTTTGCCACACTTTTCAGCACTTTGCCACAACTTTTCAGTACTTTGCCACACTTTTCAGCACTTTGCCACGACTTTGCAGCACTTTGCCACAACTTTTCAGTACTTTGCCACACTTTTCAGCACTTTGCCACGACTTTGCAACACTTTGCCACACTTTTCAGCACTTTGCCACAACTTTTCAGTACTTTGCCACACTTTTCAGTACTTTGCCACGACTTTGCAGCACTTTGCCACTCTTTTCAGTACTTTGCCACGACTTTGCCACAACTCTTCAGTACTTTGCCACACTTTTCAGTACTTTGCCACGACTTTTCAGTACTTTGCCACTACTTTTCAGCACTTTGCCACAACTTTTCAGTACTTTGCCACACTTTTCAGCACTTTGCCACAACTTTTCAGTACTTTGCCACACTTTTCAGCACTTTGCCACTACTTTTCAGTACTTTGCCACACTTTTCAGTACTTTGCCACGTCTTTTCAGCACTTCGCCACAACTTTTCAGTACTTTGCCACACTTTTCAGTACTTTGCCACGACTTTGCCACAACTTTTCAGTACTTTGCCACTCTTTTCAGTACTTTGCCACGACTTTGCCACAACTTTTCAGTACTTTGCCACACTTTTCTGTACTTTGCCACGACTTTTCAGCACTTCGCCACTACTTTTCAGTACTTTGCCACACTTTTCAGCACTTTGCCACAACTTTAGAGTACTTTGCCACACTTTTCAGTACTTTGCCACGACTTTGCAGCACTTTGCCACACTTTTCAGCACTTTGCCACAACTTTTCAGTACTTTGCCACACTTTTCAGTTCTTTGCCACGACTTTGCAGCACTTTGCCACTCTTTTCAGTACTTTGCCACGACTTTGCCACAACTCTTCAGTACTTTGCCACACTTTTCAGTACTTTGCCACGACTTTTCAGCACTTCGCCACAACTTTTCAGTACTTTGCCTCACTTTTCAGTACTTTGCCACGTATTTGCCACGACTTTTCAGTACTTTGCCACTACTTTTCAGCACTTTGCCACAACTTTTCAGTACTTTGCCACACTTTTCAGCACTTTGCCACAACTTTTCAGTACTTTGCCACACTTTTCAGCACTTTGCCACAACTCTTCAGTACTTTGCCACACTTTTCAGTACTTTGCCTCGACTTTTCAGCACTTCGCCACAACTTTTCAGTACTTTGCCACACTTTTCAGTACTTTGCCACGACTTTGCCACGACTTTTCAGTATTTTGCCACTACTTTTCAGCACGCTGCCACAACTTTTCAGTACTTTGCCACACTTTTCAGCACTTTGCCACGACTTTGCCACGACTTTTCAGTACTTTGCCACTACTTTTCAGCACTTTGCCACAACTTTTCAGTACTTTGCCACACTTTTCAGCACTTTGCCATAACTTTTCTTTACTTTGCCACACTTTTCCGTACTTTGCCACGACTTTGCAGCACTTTGCCACACTTTTCAGCACTTTGCCACAACTTTTCAGTACTTTGGCACACTTTTCGCACTTTGCCACAACTTTTAGGTACTTTGCCACACTTTTCAGTACTTTGCCACGACCTTGCAGCACTTTGCCACACTTTTCAGCACTTTGCCACAACTTTTTAGTACTTTGCCACACTTTTCAGTACTTTGCCACGACTTTGCAGTACTTTGCCACACTTTTCAGTACTTTGCCACGACTTTGCAGCACTTTGCCCCAACTTTTCAGTACTTTGCCACACTTTTCAGTACTTTGCCACGACTTTGCAGCACTTTGCCTTACTTTTCAGCACTTTGCCACAACTTTTCAGTACTTTGCCACACTTTTCAGTACTTTGCCACGACTTTGCAGCACTTTGCCACTCTTTTCAGTACTTTGCCACGACTTTGCCACAACTCTTCAGTACTTTTCCACACTTTTCAGTACTTTGCCACGACTTTTCAGCACTTCGCCACAACTTTTCACACTTTGCCACACTTTTCAGTACTTTGCCACGACATTGCCACGACTTTTCAGTACTTTGCCACTACTTTTCAGCACTTTGCCACAACATTTCAGTACTTTGCCACACTTTTCAGTACATTGCCACGACTTTTCAGCACTTCGCCACAACTTTTCATTACTTTGCCACACTTTTCAGTACTTTGCCACGACTTTGCCACAACTTTTCAGTACTTTGCCACTCTTTTCAGTACTTTGCCACGACTTTGCCACAACTTTTCAGTACTTTGCCACACTTTTCAGCACTTTGCCACAACTTTTCAGTACTTTGCCACACTTTTCAGCACTTTGCCACAACTTTTCAGTACTTTGCCACACTTTTCAGTACATTGCCACGACTTTTCAGCACTTCGCCACAACTTTTCAGTACTTTGCCACACTTTTCAGAACTTTGCCACGACTTTGCCACAACTTTTCAGTACTTTGCCACTCTTTTCAGTACTTTGCCACGACTTTTCAGCACTTCGCCACTACTTTTCAGTACTTTGCCACACTTTTCAGCACTTTGCCACAACTTTTCAGTACTTTGCCACACTTTTCAGCACTTTGCCACGACTTTGCAGCACTTTGCCACAACTTTTCAGTACTTTGCCACACTTTTCAGCACTTTGCCACGACTTTGCAGCACTTGGCCACACTTTTCAGCACTTTGCCACAACTTTTCAGTACTTTGCCACACTTTTCAGTACTTTGCCACGACTTTGCAGCACTTTGCCACACTTTTCAGCACTTTGCCACAACTCTTCAGTACTTTGCCACAGTTTTCAGTACTTTGCCTCGACTTTTCAGCACTTCGCCACAACTTTTCAGTACTTTGCCACACTTTTCAGTACTTTGCCACGACTTTGCCACGACTTTTCAGTATTTTGCCACTACTTTTCAGCACGCTGCCACAACTTTTCAGTACTTTGCCACACTTTTCAGCACTTTGCCACAACTTTTCTTTACTTTGCCACACTTTTCAGTACTTTGCCACGACTTTGCAGCACTTTGCCACACTTTTCAGCACTTTGCCACAACTTTTCAGTACTTTGCCACACTTTTCAGCACTTTGCCACAACTTTTCAGTACTTTGCCACACTTTTCAGTACTTTGCCACGACTTTGCAGCACTTTGCCACACTTTTCAGCACTTTGCCACAACTTTTCAGTACTTTGCCACACTTTTCAGTTCTTTGCCACGACTTTGCAGCACTTTGCCACACTTTTCAGTACTTTGCCACGACTTTGCAGCACTTTGCCACACTTTTCAGCACTTTGCCACAACTTTTCTTTACTTTGCCACACATTTCAGTACTTTGCCACGACTTTGCAGCACTTTGCCACACTTTTCAGCACTTTGCCACAACTTTTCAGTACTTTGCCACACTTTTCAGCACTTTGCCACAACTTTTCAGTACTTTGCCACACTTTTCAGTACTTTGTCACGACTTTTCAGCACTTTGCCACAACTGTTCAGTACTTTGCCACACTTTTCAGTACTTTGCCACGACTTTTCAGTACTTTGCCACTACTTTTCAGCACTTTGCCACAACTTTTCAGTACTTTGCCACACTTTTCAGCACTTTGCCACAACTTTTAAGTACTTTGCCACACTTTTCAACACTTTGCCACTACTTTTCAGTACTTTGCCACACTTTTCAGTACTTTGCCACGTCTTTTCAGCACTTTGCCACAACTTTTCTTTACTTTGCCACTACTTTTCAGCACTTTGCCACAACTTTTCAGTACTTTGCCACACTTTTCAGGACTTTGCCACAACTTTTCACTACTTTGCCACTCTTTTCAGTACTTTGCCACGACTTTGCCACAACTTTTCAGTACTTTGCCACACTTTTCAGTACTTTGCCACGACTTTTCAGCACTTCGCCACTACTTTTCAGTACTTTGCCACACTTTTCAGCACTTTGCCACAACTTTTCAGTACTTTGCCACACTTTTCAGTACTTTGCCACGACTTTGCATCACTTTGCCACACTTTTCAGCACTTTGCCACAACTTTTCAGTACTTTGCCACATTTTTCAGTTCTTTGCCACGACTTTGCAGCATTTAGCCACTCTTTTCAGTACTTTGCCACGACTTTGCCACAACTCTTCAGTACTTTGCCACACTTTTCAGTACTTTGCCACGACTTTTCAGCACTTTGCCACAACTTTTCAGCACTTTGCCACAACTTTTCAGTACTTTGCCACACTTTTCAGTACTATGCCACTAATCTTCAGCACTTTGCTACAACTTTTCAGTACTTTGCCACACTTTTCAGTACTTTGCCACAACTTTTAAGTACTTTGCCACACTTTTCAGTACTTTGCCTCTACTTTTCAGCACTTTGCTTCACTTTTCAGTACTTTGCCACTCTTTTCAGTACTTTGCCACGACTTTGCCACAACTTTTCAGTACTTTGCCACACTTTTCAGCACTTTGCCACAACTTTTCAGTACTTTGCCACACTTTTCAGCACTTTGCCACAACTTTTCAGTACTTTGCCACACTTTTCAGTACATTGCCACGACTTTTCAGCACTTCGCCACAACTTTTCAGTACTTTGCCACACTTTTCAGTACTTTGCCACGACTTTGCCACAACTTTTCAGTACTTTGCCACTCTTTTCAGTACTTTGCCACGACTTTTCAGCACTTCGCCACTACTTTTCAGTACTTTGCCACACTTTTCAGCACTTTGCCACAACTTTTCAGTACTTTGCCACACTTTTCAGCACTTTGCCACGACTTTGCAGCACTTTGCCACAACTTTTCAGTACTTTGCCACACTTTTCAGCACTTTGCCACGACTTTGCAGCACTTGGCCACACTTTTCAGCACTTTGCCACAACTTTTCAGTACTTTGCCACACTTTTCAGTACTTTGCCACGACTTTGCAGCACTTTGCCACACTTTTCAGCACTTTGCCACAACTCTTCAGTACTTTGCCACAGTTTTCAGTACTTTGCCTCGACTTTTCAGCACTTCGCCACAACTTTTCAGTACTTTGCCACACTTTTCAGTACTTTGCCACGACTTTGCCACGACTTTTCAGTATTTTGCCACTACTTTTCAGCACGCTGCCACAACTTTTCAGTACTTTGCCACACTTTTCAGCACTTTGCCACAACTTTTCTTTACTTTGCCACACTTTTCAGTACTTTGCCACGACTTTGCAGCACTTTGCCACACTTTTCAGCACTTTGCCACAACTTTTCAGTACTTTGCCACACTTTTCAGCACTTTGCCACAACTTTTCAGTACTTTGCCACACTTTTCAGTACTTTGCCACGACTTTGCAGCACTTTGCCACACTTTTCAGCACTTTGCCACAACTTTTCAGTACTTTGCCACACTTTTCAGTTCTTTGCCACGACTTTGCAGCACTTTGCCACACTTTTCAGTACTTTGCCACGACTTTGCAGCACTTTGCCACACTTTTCAGCACTTTGCCACAACTTTTCTTTACTTTGCCACACATTTCAGTACTTTGCCACGACTTTGCAGCACTTTGCCACACTTTTCAGCACTTTGCCACAACTTTTCAGTACTTTGCCACACTTTTCAGCACTTTGCCACAACTTTTCAGTACTTTGCCACACTTTTCAGTACTTTGTCACGACTTTTCAGCACTTTGCCACAACTGTTCAGTACTTTGCCACACTTTTCAGTACTTTGCCACGACTTTTCAGTACTTTGCCACTACTTTTCAGCACTTTGCCACAACTTTTCAGTACTTTGCCACACTTTTCAGCACTTTGCCACAACTTTTCAGTACTTTGCCACACTTTTCAACACTTTGCCACTACTTTTCAGTACTTTGCCACACTTTTCAGTACTTTGCCACGTCTTTTCAGCACTTTGCCACAACTTTTCTTTACTTTGCCACTACTTTTCAGCACTTTGCCACAACTTTTCAGTACTTTGCCACACTTTTCAGGACTTTGCCACAACTTTTCACTACTTTGCCACTCTTTTCAGTACTTTGCCACGACTTTGCCACAACTTTTCAGTACTTTGCCACACTTTTCAGTACTTTGCCACGACTTTTCAGCACTTCGCCACTACTTTTCAGTACTTTGCCACACTTTTCAGCACTTTGCCACAACTTTTCAGTACTTTGCCACACTTTTCAGTACTTTGCCACGACTTTGCATCACTTTGCCACACTTTTCAGCACTTTGCCACAACTTTTCAGTACTTTGCCACATTTTTCAGTTCTTTGCCACGACTTTGCAGCACTTAGCCACTCTTTTCAGTACTTTGCCACGACTTTGCCACAACTCTTCAGTACTTTGCCACACTTTTCAGTACTTTGCCACGACTTTTCAGCACTTTGCCACAACTTTTCAGCACTTTGCCACAACTTTTCAGTACTTTGCCACACTTTTCAGTACTATGCCACTAATCTTCAGCACTTTGCTACAACTTTTCAGTACTTTGCCACACTTTTCAGTACTTTGCCACAACTTTTAAGTACTTTGCCACACTTTTCAGTACTTTGCCTCTACTTTTCAGCACTTTGCTTCACTTTTCAGTACTTTGCCACTACTTTTCATCACTTTGCCACTACTTTTCATTACTTTGTCACTACTTTTCAGCACTTTGCCACTGCTTTTCAGTACTTTGCCACTACTTTTCAGCACTTTGCCACAACTTTGCTGTACTTTGCCACACATTTCAGTGCTTTGCCACTACTTTGCCACAACGTTTCAGTACTTTGCCACACTTTTCAGCACTTTGCCACTGCTTTTCAGTACTTTGCCACTACTTTTCAGCACTTTGCCACAACTTTGCTGTACTTTGCCACACATTTCTGTGCTTTGCCACTACTTTGCCACAACTTTTCAGTACTTTGCCACACTTTTCAGTACTTTGCCTCTACTTTTCAGCACTTTGCCACACTTTTCAGTACTTTGCCACTACACTTCAGTACTTTGCTACAAGTTTTCAGTACTTTGCCACACTTTTCAGTACTTTGCCACGACCTTGCCACAACTTTTCAGTACTTTGCCACACTGTTCAGCACTTTGCCACTACTTTTCATTACTTTGCCACTACTTTTCAGCATTTGCCACACTTTTCAGTACTATGGCACTACTTTTCAGCACTTTGCCACTACTTTTCAGCACTTTGCCACTACTTTTCTGCACTTTGTCACAGCTTTTCAGTACTTTTCCACACATTTCAGTGCTTTGCCACTACTTTGCCACAACGTTTC